>NC_136269.1:6530474-6582974 GCF_964187855.1 Myxine glutinosa
CCTCGATATGGTCAGCTAAGTTGGGCCAGCAGGGGCACATACACATACACATGCAGCAACTACACCTGGATGCATACATACCCCCAGCCAGTGCGAATGCAGACTACAACAGCAACACCTCCACATCCAGAATCCACAGCACCAAACAAACACGGTGGAACACTCAAACACCCACCTTTCTACCCTTCACCACTCACCAACAAAACACACCAGATCATTCATACACACCCATACACACACATACACACACATACACACACATACACACACATACACACACAACACCAACCAACACACACAACACCAACCATATACCACATATACCACTCAACATATACCACTTACATATACCCTTACAACATATACCACTCAACATACAAAAACACATACTCATGCAAAAATTCAATCATGCAAAAACACACACCCTCACCCACTCACTCATATACACAAAATAAGAAATAATAATAGCAACAAAAAAAACAAAAAAAAACACAACCAACCTACACTGTTCGATGTGCCTCCATAAACTTCCTCCATATCCAAAATGAGCCTTTCAAGGCAACCTGGGCCACCTTGTCACACATCCTCCTTCTTTCTGTCCCACACACTCCCAGCCGAGCAAGAAATGCAGAGAAGGAATTGCCAATATACCCTCTACAACCCACCTCAAATGGCTGACACGAAACTCGCCAACCCTTCTCCCAGCACTCTGCCTCCAGCTCACTGTACTTTCCTCTCTTCCTCTCGTGCACCTCCTCCATGTTCTCTTCCCAAGGTACAGACAATTCCCCTAAGATGACCTGTCTTGTTGCACCTGACCAAATGACAATGTCAGGCCACAACCTCGTGACACAGATCTCCTCTGGGAATACCAATTGTGGCTTTAGGTCTGCCACCACCTGCCAATCACAAGCATCTGACAGCCCTCTTGCTATCCACCTCCTCCTCTTTCCACCTCTTACCACTTGGCCCTCTTTGACAAACCACACCTCTCCCCCATCAGTCTCCTTCTCCACTCTTCTCTCTCTCGACCTCAGCACCTCTTGTTGCACCATCTGCACCACCACCGCCAGCACCTGATCATGTCGCCACCTGTATTGTCCTGCTGCCAATGTTACTGAACATGCACTCAGTGCATGCTGCACCGTTCCCACACCTTCACACAAATAACATCTCTCCTGCAACAACCCCCACAATCTCAAGTTTACTGGTGACGGAAGCACATCATACGTTGCCCGCAACAGGAAATTCAACAATATTGGCTCCATCCTCCAAATCTCTTGCCACTTAAACATCCTCACGCGCACAACTTCCCACTTAGTCCAAGCACCTTGCTGTGCCTGACCGACTGCTTTCACATATCTCCCCTCCTCTCCCTTTCTTCTCAACTCCCTCTCAACCATCTTCCTCCTCTCTTTCACACGTGCCTTTCCCCATCGCTCATGCTTCATCCACCCCAAGCCATGCTTCCCATGCTGTACCATCCCCATTACCTCCTCCTGTTGCAACCGCCCCTCCATCTCATCCACCTCTGCTCTTGCATTCCACTTCCGACTTCCCTTCTTCTCTGGGAGAGCATTCTTTACCATTGCATCACTTGAATCCCGCAACATCATGAACTCCCGCACCCTCACCACCTTAAACTCCTCGGTTAATGATGTCAAGGGAAACTGGAGTTTTCCACCCTGACCATAAAAGGCAATGTTCGTCAAACAGCGTGGCACTCCCAACCACCTCCTCACAAACCCGCTCACCACAACCTCCATCCTCTCCACATGCCCAATCGCAATATCATACATCAATGGCCACAATACTTGTGGCATCAATCCAAACTTCAAACACCATACCTTCAACTTACCTGGCAAACCACATTCATCAATCCTCTTCAAACCTCTCAAAAGCTTGTTTCTGACCTCCTCCACTCTTCCCACATCATTCAACTCCATTGTATACCATCTTCCCAAACCTTCACAGGGGCCTCTACCAATGATGGAAGCACCTCCCCTCACAGCTCATACCTGTGCATGTTATCCACCACTCCTCGTCTCACTACCACACTCCTCGACTTTCTTGCTTTAAATCCCATTCTTGCCCACCGCATCAACCTTTCCAGTCATCCCAGTACCTCCACTGCTGCATCAGCGGACTGTTGGACAATTGTCAGGTCATCCATGAAAGCAAACATTGCTGGCAAACTCTGACCAGGGGCTAGCGCCACTTCTTTCCCATGTCCACTCACCGCACGTATCAACAACTCCATAACCAGCACAAACAAAATAGGGGAGATGGTACATCCCATCGGGATCCCCACTTCCAACTTCTGCCACTCTGTTACATAGGACTGTGTCGCAAACCGCATCCAAAACTGATCATAATATGCCATCAAAAAATCCCTAAATCTCCATGGCACGCAAAAGAAATCCATGGCATACCTGATCAAGGCATGCGGCACTGACCCATATGCATTCTCCAAATCCAGCCATACCACCGCCACATCCTTCCTTTGCCTCTTTGCCTCCTGTAACACTTGCCAGACCATTGCCGAGTGTTCAATGCGTCCTGGTGATTCTGGTATTCCTGCCTTCTGCACAGAACCATCCACAAAACCATTCCCTCTGATAAAGCCTGAGAGCCATACCGCAAAGACACTCATCAATATCTCCCCATCTACATCGAGCAATGATATTGGTCTGAACTGCTCCAGTGTCACAGCCTCCTCCTGCTTTGGAATATAAACTCCTTCCGCCCTAGTCCATTGACTGGGCAACACTCCTTGCCTCCATACCACCTTCAGAGCCTTCCACAGATACTGCCTGATGCCTTCACAACTCTTAAACACCTTGTATGGCACCCCACTTGGTCCTGGAGCCGATGCCGACCGTGCCTTCCTCAAAACTGCCTCAATCTCAGACATCTTTGGCTCTGACAAATCAAATGGAACACCTGGCTCTGTCGGTCTCACCAATCCTTCGATGTCCTCCAACACTTCGTTCCTCCTTGTGTCTGCATACGTGACATGCAGGTGACCTTCCAACTCTTCCTTTGGTACCTTCAGTACACCAAATTGAGACGGCTCCAACGGATCCTTCATAAACTGAAAAGGCTTCTCAAAGAACCTCTTTCTCTTCCTCTGCCTCTCCTTTCTTCGCCTCTTCATCCTTTCCACTCTCTTCAACTTCACCAACCTTATCCTCACCTGCTTCGTCAACACCTCAAGCCCATTCCCCTCCCCTTCCACTGCCCTCTTCCATCTTCCATTCAAACTCCTGAACTCCATTCTCAACTCATGGATCTCCCTCTGCCTCCTGCTCAAACATGCCTCCTTCTCACCCCTCTCTACACACTCTTTCACTCCAAACGTGACACATGCATACTCAAACACAATCTCATTCATCTTTCTCAATCTATCTTCCACCCTTCCTTTCAACCTATGAAGCACCCCACATATCACTCCATCCATTCTCTCCCATACTTCCCTTTCTCCCATACCTGGCCATTTCACTCTCCACCTCACATCCTTTCCCTGCTGAAGTACAACCCCAGGACATACAACACTGTGGCTTGCTACCTGGCTGTTTCTCCCGGCCGTCTTCCATGTTCCCTTTTCAAAGGCACTGCGTTGCTGTACCTCCTCCTCATCCACCTTACACACACAACCCATCCGGCTCTGATGGATATGCAATCCTCTCACTGACTCAAACTCACGTCCACACCCACACTTCTCTCGCTTTTCAAAGGCACTGCGTTGCTGTACCTCCTCCTCACCCACCTTACGCACACAACCCATCCGGCTCTGATGGATATGCAATCCTCTCACAGACTCAAACTCACGTCCACACCCACACTTCTCTCGAACCTGGCCTGCCTCCACATGCACACCATCACCCCATAGACCAACATCTCCCACACGATCACTCCCACACCCTTTCCTGGCGTGATGGATCCTCAACCCTCTGATGGATCCGAACTCACGTCCACACTGACACCTTACCAGACTTGCATTCACAATCCGTTCTCGTTTGTCAATATCAGTATCGGGGTCTTTATCCGTTTTATCTGTCCGTTTGGGCCCATCTTCCGCCCCACCTCTCGGAGAGCCCTTGGGGTGTTCTCTATTTTTCACATAGGAGGTGAAGGTGGTATGGAGGCATATATATATATGGATATACATTATACAGGTATATCTATATATATATGGATATA
Organism: Myxine glutinosa; assembly: GCF_964187855.1. NCBI lineage: Eukaryota > Metazoa > Chordata > Myxini > Myxiniformes > Myxinidae > Myxine > Myxine glutinosa. The sequence goes on from NC_136269.1 coordinate 6,534,678, forward strand.
CAGATATATATATATATATATATATATATATATATATATATATATATATATATATATATATATGTATGTATGTATGTATGTATGTATGTATGTATGTATGTATGTATGTATATATATATATATATGTATGTATGTATGTATGTATGTATGTATGTATGTATGTATGTATGTATGTATGTATGTATGTATATATATATATATATATATATATATGTATGTATGTATGTATGTATGTATGTATGTATATATATATATATATATATTGTCGCGTAACCGTGATTAACACCACAGTTACGGATGACCGATTTGCGAGACTTTAACTCCCGAGGCGAACACTCAATGGCGGACTCAAGTTCAACACCAACGCGCGGAATGGCGGGGCGCAGCGAAGGCTCCGCAACCTTATCTATTAAAATCAAACACCCAGGAAAACTGCGTTCAGATATTATGTACAAAAAGTAATATAAGGGTTTATTAGGAAAAGTAAAGCCAGTGAAAAAGCCCGCCGGTAAATCTAATAATTCTAATAAACCTAAATCGGGACGTCCCCACACGACTGACAGCAAACACAAACGAGGGAGATTAATCACGAAAATAACACGTCCCGTCGTTCAAAATATACGCGGAGATCGGGCTTATCTGTCTTTGTCGTCTTGTATTGTTGGTGTCCAGCACCGCTCCTTCCGGCCCGATCGCACACCACGAGGCCCCTCGCTCCAAGCACCACGCGTCCGACGCAGGCCAGCGGCTCCACTTGACCAGGGACAGGAAGGACTCCTTTCAACTCCACTCGACTCGACGCGGGAGTGCTGGCAGCCAAGTGCCAACGAACTGCTCAGTGCCAACTGGGTGTGCTCTCGTGTGTCTCCTGCGACTCCCTACAACCCGAACTGCACTCGAACTGCGACTGGAATGGCGTGTCCTCTCCAACTCTCCACCACCGCTCAACTCTCTGGTGCCTGCCTGCGTCTGCCAGTGCCTGCCACGAACTCAACTCAACTCTTGAAATGGCGTCCGACCGTCGCCTATATTGGTGGCCGATGACGTCACATTGCGCACTCCTCAGCCAATCAAAGCCTCCCGCGACTCCTGACATCTCCCCCGTTACGCGACCCTGCGGTCCTGGCATAACACGTGCCGGCCAGGTTTGTAGGCCTTTGGAGGTGTACACGGTGGCGGCCAATCGTGGCGGTGTTTTTGACCTGGTTTCCTGTCAATTTAATACGAAGTCCTTGTCAGGGAAAGGGGATTATTTAATGTTGCGCTAAGGACCTAACTAATGTTTATGTGGTTTGCAGTGCCATAAAGGACAAAGGTTTGATTACTAGGTGATACTCACAGGGGCGTTACCTTTAATCCCTCACTATTTAACACTCGGACCTCCAGGTAGATCCACAATCATACATCTTACCCCGACAAACGCCTAAACATCAAGAACTTATTACATGTAGAGTCCCTGTCACGACAGCCGAATACCTACCTATTCAGATCTACCTAGCTCTAGATGTTGCATTACCAAATTCATAACACAGCCCCCCCCCCTGGAACCGTAGCTCCTGCAAGGTTCACCGCAGGGCTACCATTCCAGCCTTAACACTTACTGTCACACACTTAATTAACCTATGAAATAAATCAGGAAGGGCTGTGGGAAGTGAGTCGGACTACCTACCTACACTTCCTTAACATGCTGAACCCCTTAACCATCATGCAAGTATGTACATCTTCTTCGTTGTTCCTGTGGAGGGAGGAAACAACAACACACAACACTAACTTAACCACAAAACTTAACCATCTTTCCAAAACTCAAAACTCTAACCTTTGTACATACCCCGGTCTACAGACCGCGTCCCCCGGTGGATGCCACAAGACTCAACCTTACCTGCGGGGCCATCCCCAATGCATCCCACTAAATTTCCACGGGCCCTGTCCAGATGTTACAGGTGAGTGACACGGCTCGGTGGATTTCGCCCACATTCATGCAACACCGACCCCTTAACCACTCATTCTCATTCCATAGGTCATCAAGGCATTTCAAAAATCAACAAAGCACTTATTCCCATACACCCCCTGCAGGACCATGGCATTGATGTCATTCACGTGTGTGTGCATTCCTCAACTAGGCAGCGGGGAGGTACCGCACAAAAAGATGGTGGGGGGCACATCAGGCTGTGGTGCCCGCAGTCCCAAAAACAAGTCAACCGACTTACAAGTTCATTGCCCCCCCCCCCTTTACCTCTTGGCCCCATGACAGCCCAACAGCCCCTTTCCGCCGTTACCTCGCCGGTGAGGGTCTCCACACACACCAGGCTCCTTTGCCTCCTGCTTTCACGCAGCAACACGGGTCACCGGGGGACTTCCTCACCCCGCGGCGCCCAACCAGACCCTCCACCGACGAGCTCCAATTTCCAGTTACCACCGGCTGCCAGGGGTAATTGCCGCAGAGGGGGGCCCGCAGGCATCGCTCCTCAGAGCTTGCTCTGTACCTGCGGACACACACACCTTCCCCACCCATGGTCCCCAAAACACACTTCCTCCCCCGCTGCCATTCAATTCTCCACACAACTCAGCACAATTCAGTACAATTCATAGATGGTGTAAAAGGTGTTACAAGGCTTGCCATGGCCTGCTACATGTGAAATCCCCCCAGTTCACATTTAAACCATCACATCTTCCCAAAAGTACATTTCCAAAAGCACAATTATCATCCCTCATTATCTCCAATAATCATCACACACTCTCCAGGTTCCACTCTCACGACCACATCAAAACACATAACCACAATACAAAAACATACGCCACCCACAAGACACTGTGGCTCCCATTCCATCCCCTCACCGGCCATGTCATCACTCTCACCCGCCTCCCAACTCCAATTTACATGTCCCCAAGTTCCAAAGCAAGTCCTGAAGCCTGGGACAGTACTCCTCAAAACACTCACCTCAAGTGCAGGTAGTTGCAGGTTGGTCAGGTTCAAGAGTGTCATCCACCCATACAATTCCCAAAATTTCACATTGGGCCTACCAAATCCTTCCAAATTTCTCTTTTGTCCCCACTACACTGGCAGGTATGTGGATCCGCTTCCAACGGTGATCATCACTACACAACTACCTGTGGCCACGACAGCTCTGCACCTCTACCGTGCAAGGGTCACCGGGACAAGGTGAGCAGTCAAAACGCCAACATGGCCCATGAGTGTCCATAAGGGTGCGACCCACCATCCATCCTTCGGCCCCCCTGCGAGGAACACAGCTGCAGCAGCCCCAGCTGGCCAATGTGGTGAGCACTTGCTGCCACAACACACACTACCGCACACACAACCTCGGCCCTGGGGGGCACGGTCGCAGTGCGTGGCATCCCTACAGCCACGTCCCCTGCACCTCCCCATCATCCCCCAGTCCGACTACAGAACTGCAGCCCCCCAGTGCTCACCCACACTTGACCACACCAAGGTCCAGTCAACAGCCATGCTCCACCAGGAGACCCACCCAGAAGACATGGTCCACACACCTCGGACACGCACAGCACCACGTTGACCCTCAGGCTACACAACTACATCCCCATCATCCCGCGTCCCAAATATCAGCACAGTTGCCCCCGCAACCAGTTGAAAGCTGTGTCTTGCTACCCTATTAATTTCATCACAGCCTCCAACACTTTGGTCTACACACCTGGATCAATAATGGCGTCACTGTACAGTGTCCACCATGGCATTTCAAAATCCACCCTTAAATTTGCATCTAACCCACAGATTACCCATGCCAACCATTTGTCACATTTCACTCACCTCACCAAAGAAGGATGCTTTGCCATACACATGCCAGCCGAGCATGGCCCATATGCTCGGCGCGTTACACATCTCCCGATTCACATCCCCATGGCTCTCTTCCCAACCCGAGAGTCCATAAATCATAACGGAGCATCTGTGGAAGGTCACTCACACCATCACGTTCCACAGATGCCCCAATGGTTGTCCGGCAGGCTATCTCCATCCCTGTCCATTCGGTTTGACCCGCGTCCATCGACCAACACGGCATGGCAGGTCATCACATGCCAGTTGTCCCAAAGTCTCAGGGAGAGGGTGTCAGGTCGCATGCCCGGGTGATCACTACATCAGGCCCAAGCTGGCCATCTGCGGTGCCACCACCAAAGCGCGACCCACAACACCTCCCCCCAGTGGTCCTCAATATTTGCCATCCCAGGCTTGAGAAACCACCTCGGACCTCCCTGGAGGTCTTAACCCCCACCAGGGTCCGGTGACCCTACCGGCCCGAGCCACCAGCTCGGACGGCGCCCCGACGGACAAGGGACGCCACACTCCACCAGACCCCCCGTGGGACCCAGGTCGTACCTCGACACCCAAGGCTGGACCCCACGTCCAAATCTCGCCATCACAGCCCCCCAGCTGGCCGGCATACCCAAATTTTGAAAGGGGCAACTTTTGCCCGAGGCCATCACCCATGACCTCTCCATGTCCAAATCCCGCAGCCCGGGGACCAATCCCCACCATGGCTGCTCCAAATCAAGTTCCCATTGTAATTTTATTTTAAATTTTATTTTACAAATTTTCATTCCCATTGCCAACCCGCAGCTGCAGGGAACAACCTCTACCACCAGTTGTTCTGCCCCTCCCTGCAGTTGATCCAAATTCCCTACAGGGACCAAATCTCCAGAAGCTCTATCTCCCGATCCTCCAAGATCCAAATCCAGCCCGGAGCCAACACACTCCCCCAACTGGTTGTCCAATTTTGGAGCCTCTGTTTCCAAATAGCAGTGTACAGTGAGCGTCCCCTCGGTCATTCCAACCACCTCCTCGAACCAACTCACCTCTTCCCCCAGACTCCTTTGGGCCTGAACAAGCTCTACCTCCATGGGACTGTCACAGGTCTCCAGCCGCTGGATCAACTCATCCTCATCATTAGAAATCATTCCTGGCCCCGCCAGGCTTTGATCAATATCCCCAATAAATACCCGGTCCGGCTCTATCGCATGGACCCCCAAAAACTCTACCCCCTCTTGCTCCGCACCACCGCCCTGGTGCTGCACAATTCCAAATTCATCCCCCGGTTGGGGTGTTGTGACATCCACACGGTCCCGATAAACAACCAGGCCAGAATGTGGGAAACATTCCCCATTACAACTCTCACATTCCAAATTTCCTTCCCCGCTCACCTGTGGACTCTCCACGTTTACCTGCAGGCATTCCCCCTCTACCTGTACACATTCCCCATCCACCTGTGGCCATTCCCCATCCACCTGTGGACATTCCCCATCCACCTGTGGACCTGCGGTCTCCCCATTTACTTCAATTGCCATTCCCTGTGCAATTCCCAATTTTGCCATTCCCGGCTGCTGTGCCATTTCCCCAATTTTTCCTTCCATACTGTTTTCTAACCCCTCTAACCCATTTTTCACCTCTTTTATCCCGTTGTCTAACCCCTCACCGGTACCCCTCGCTTCGTCCCTCATTACCCCCAATTTTTCACTCCGAGCCCTCGCTTCGTCCCTCCTTGCCCCCAATTTTTCACTCCGAGCCCTCGCTTCGTCCCTCATTACCCCCATTTGGTTCTCCAATCGCTCACTCTGAGCCCTCATGTCTCCCCGAATTTCTGCAAGGTTTCGCTCACCCTCGGCCCTCTGAGCATTTATTAAATTTACTATGGTCTGGAGATCTATCGGGGCCGTCCCAGCGGCGGGGAAAGTTCCAACGCTATCCTCCTTATCCCCCATTTCCGGCTCACTCCCGACGCTGACGGAGGCCTCGCTGCGTACTTCCATCTCGTCAATTTCCGACATCCGCTTTCCGGAAGATTGTTTCCCGCGCGCGTATTTATTTTAATAATTCCAGTAACACAATTTAAATTTGACGAAGACGCGATATCGCGCTCCGTATGCCCAATTGATTACTAAATTTCTCCGCCTCGCCTATAACAATTTTGCGTTCGAACGTCGGGCGCAATGTACGCCCGACCGTGTCGATGTCGCCCCGCGGACAAAAAAATTTGTCCGACCGTGTCGATGTCTCGCCGCGGACAAAAAAATTTGTCCGACGGGTTCAAATCCTACACTCCTGACACCACTTGTCGCGTAACCGTGATTAACACCACAGTTACGGATGACCGATTTGCGAGACTTTAACTCCCGAGGCGAACACTCAATGGCGGACTCAAGTTCAACACCAACGCGCGGAATGGCGGGGCGCAGCGAAGGCTCCGCAACCTTATCTATTAAAATCAAACACCCAGGAAAACTGCGTTCAGATATTATGTACAAAAAGTAATATAAGGGTTTATTAGGAAAAGTAAAGCCAGTGAAAAAGCCCGCCGGTAAATCTAATAATTCTAATAAACCTAAATCGGGACGTCCCCACACGACTGACAGCAAACACAAACGAGGGAGATTAATCACGAAAATAACACGTCCCGTCGTTCAAAATATACGCGGAGATCGGGCTTATCTGTCTTTGTCGTCTTGTATTGTTGGTGTCCAGCACCGCTCCTTCCGGCCCGATCGCACACCACGAGGCCCCTCGCTCCAAGCACCACGCGTCCGACGCAGGCCAGCGGCTCCACTTGACCAGGGACAGGAAGGACTCCTTTCAACTCCACTCGACTCGACGCGGGAGTGCTGGCAGCCAAGTGCCAACGAACTGCTCAGTGCCAACTGGGTGTGCTCTCGTGTGTCTCCTGCGACTCCCTACAACCCGAACTGCACTCGAACTGCGACTGGAATGGCGTGTCCTCTCCAACTCTCCACCACCGCTCAACTCTCTGGTGCCTGCCTGCGTCTGCCAGTGCCTGCCACGAACTCAACTCAACTCTTGAAATGGCGTCCGACCGTCGCCTATATTGGTGGCCGATGACGTCACATTGCGCACTCCTCAGCCAATCAAAGCCTCCCGCGACTCCTGACATCTCCCCCGTTACGCGACCCTGCGGTCCTGGCATAACACGTGCCGGCCAGGTTTGTAGGCCTTTGGAGGTGTACACGGTGGCGGCCAATCGTGGCGGTGTTTTTGACCTGGTTTCCTGTCAATTTAATACGAAGTCCTTGTCAGGGAAAGGGGATTATTTAATGTTGCGCTAAGGACCTAACTAATGTTTATGTGGTTTGCAGTGCCATAAAGGACAAAGGTTTGATTACTAGGTGATACTCACAGGGGCGTTACCTTTAATCCCTCACTATTTAACACTCGGACCTCCAGGTAGATCCACAATCATACATCTTACCCCGACAAACGCCTAAACATCAAGAACTTATTACATGTAGAGTCCCTGTCACGACAGCCGAATACCTACCTATTCAGATCTACCTAGCTCTAGATGTTGCATTACCAAATTCATAACAATATATATATATATTGTTGCGAATATGGAATTTGGCCTCCATATCCGCTTGTAAATATTCCCCTATTTCCCCAATACTCCCCAACTATCCCCAATCCCCCATTCCCTAGTCCCATTGTCTGTAAACAACAATCAGTAGAGCCGACCTTCCCCTTTTTCCCCCATTACATGTCGTGCCCAGGTCCACCGCATCTCACGTAGACAACTTTCGGACATCTTGCTAGTTATTCTTAGTCTATGTCAGTTAAGGACTCGTTTCTATTAATTATGACTCTTCGTTGCACCAGAATGTGATTATATGGCACCAGTAGTGAGTTTAGGACCTTCCCATACCTCCTTCCATCTTCTTCCCCAAACAACAACAACAACAACAACAACTACAGCTACAACAACAACTACAACCACGGCGCGCGGGGGGAGTGTGCGTCCTCCCACCAGCTCGGTTAGCCGCCATGACCATGCGCTCCACGGGGTTACCACGAAGGGGCTGGCTGTCAGCTCCTCGTCAAGGGCGGAGCCTGGTAAACCCCCGCACGCACCCAATGAGAAGCAACGTGCCAATTCCACGAGGCGGAGCTAACGAGCCGAGGGCGTGTCACTCCCCGCCGGATATACGAAGCGACTCACCGGACGTGACGTCAGATGCGCCCCCAGCTTGAAGAAGAGCAAGTCACTACCTCGAGCGCTGTGAGACCTCCCGCATCTCTGGACCGGACCGAGTCGATTCTGTCCCTGAGCCCAGGTGCACCTGGAGCCATCGATCCTGCCTTTCCTAGCCATCAATCCCCGTGTGAGTCAGCCTTTTGTCCCGTTTATCTGTCGTCTGTTGGGGTTAATATAAGATTGTGTCTAAGTGCTTGTCTTTCTATGCTGTACCTCTCGTCCCTGTAATCTGACCTTCCGAACGAATATAATCTCCTCCGGAGGCCTTGAGAACCGTATCCATGGTGTCGTGTCATTTTAATCCCAGCCGTGTGTCTTTTCCTTCATTGACCTAGCGTAGCGCGATTAGTCAACGTTCGGGTATAATCGGGTAACTTGTGCAGACGTGGTCATACCAAACCGCTCGGTAAATAACATCTAAGCCACGTCTGTAACAATATATATATATATATATATATATATATATATATATATATATATATATATATATATATATATATATATATATATATATATATATATATATATATATATATATATATATATATATATTGTTACGGACCGCGGATAAGGATGTTGGTTTGCCGAGCGGATGGCACTGCGGCCGAACAGTTACCCCGACTAACCCGATTCCCGAACGTTGGCCGGATCGCGCCACAGATATTCAATATGGAAAAGACAAAAGCGACACGGATGTGAAGAAGAAGAAGAAGACAAAAAGGTTGGAAATACTACTAAATTTATTCCTACTATATACACGCTCAAAGTAACCAAGGAGAAGGAAAGATAATAAAATAATTTACAGAAGATATTAGAGACACATTGCAACGCTAGCTTACCAACAGTCTTAATTAACCCAGGGACAGAACAAACAAGGACAGACTCACGTGGGGAATGATGATAGGAATGGCAGGAGGTGGATGGCTGGAGGGAGAGGAAGGTCCACGGGTACTGCAGCACGATCGGCGCGTTTAGCAGCCGTCGTTCCTTCGCGGCCCTGCTCAAGAACTGCCGTCAAGGCCCCAAGCTGCTGTGGCTGAAGCTGCTGTTGTTGCTGCTGTGGCTGCTGCTGTTGTTGCTGCTGTGGCTGCTGCTGCTGCTGCTGTGTCTGCTGCTGACAAAAGGATGGAAAGGCAGGAGGTGGATGGCTGGAGGGAGAGGAAGGTCCACGGGTACTGCAGCACGATCGGCGCGTTTAGCAGCCGCCGTTCCTTCGCGGCCCTGCTCATAAACTGCTGTCAAGGCCCCAAGCTGCTGTGGCTACTGCTGTGGCTGCTGCTGCTGCTGTGTGTACGTCGCGTGCTTTTTCCAGGACTTATCTCTCGCTTGGTCCAACCACGCTCGCTTCTTGCGCGCGCGCTTTTATAGCGCCTCAGGCGATCAAGCCACCGGCCTTCAGGACACGCCCATCGGTCAGCTCGCCTCGGCCCTGATTGGTCGGCACGGCCTTCTGGCTCCGCCCTTGATGACGATGGGTGGGCACGCCCTTCTTCCCCGAGCTGAGCACATGTTCAATGGTGGTTTTGGGGCGAAATCAACAACCACAGCTGTAGCAAACCTGGCAAACTGCCCAGTGCAGTTAGCAATGGAGGCTTGGAGGGGATGTAGCTGGCAATTGAGGCTTGGCAATGACGCAGTTGGAAATGGAGGTTTTGGGAATGGGAATGAAGGGGGATCTATCTTATTTCACTTGGTGCAATGGAGTGTCATCTTAATGGAAGACAAGGCCTTACCCTAATACACATAATAAAGATATAACTACCAACAAGGGGGGAAATCTATGATTGGCTATCGTGTATGCTTTATGGAATTAACTACGGGAACGCCCTTTGACCTTTATACAACAGACTGGAGGCAGGAGGGTCCAGAATAAAGCAATAATAATAAAAAACACAATAATAAAAACACAATCATCATATCCACAACAATATATATATATATATATATATATATATATATATATATATATATACATACATACATACACACACACACACACACACACACACACACACACACACACACACACACACACACACACACACACACACACACACACAGTCATGTGAAAAAGTAAGTACACCCCATGAAAAGTTTTGACTTTTTCAACATAGAGCTATTTGATCTTCATTTCAACAATATTGATAGATAAAGGTTAGTCGCGAACTTAAAGAAGTGCTTGCCGAAAACTAAAATTGGCAATCTGACATATTAGAAATATCATTAGCAATCATTAGAAATAGCTTGTTTTGCAGCAATAATAGATTACAATTTCTTCCTTTTAATGTTGAAGGATAACCAGTATGTGTTTGAAAGGATCTAATTTACTTTTCTCACCCATGGCCAACAAACAAATTTTCACAAAATAAAGTAAACACATATATGAGGCTTGAGCGAGTTCAGCAGTTCTGGTCTTGAAGATCGGAGCGCCATCATGCTCTGGTCCCGTTGCAGATCGTATTAAAGCTGATTGTGATGAAATTGATTTTGGTTTCAGGAGTTGCTGGAGAATAGGTATTGGCCGAGCAACATTTGACCCACAATTTGCGTTTGGTGTAAATATATGCACGTACGTGAGTTCCCATGTTTGTAATCGAATCACGTTTTGTATGTTACTTTTGGGCAGCTTTCACAGCTTTGCTGTTGGTTTCTCCGACACCTCCAACACCACTCCCCGCACCCCCATCCACGTTCCCTTTTGCCAAAACAAGAGCCATATTAGCCAAGTGTCGATCACAGGTAGGATTATGCCAATGGACTTACCAGCCAAAAAAAGGTACAGGAAGTCTCATCATGCTGGGCCCTCTTGTTGTGTTGCTGTGATTTCTCTGGATACCATGTTCTTCTTTTTCTTTAATGTGATTTAGTGCAACTTTTCCTTATAAATTCCTTGAGGATCGATGTGCCTTGAGGATATTTTTATTGACAAATCACCTTGAGCTTATCTGTGCAAGTTGCAGGACGTGTGTTATCCCTCAGAATATTTTTTTATACCTTTGCTTGAATGTCCCAAGTTTGACTTTGAATAATTGCTTAATGCGCTCTGATATTCACCTTTAAAATCGTATTGAAAATGTTCAAAAACGTGCTCAGTTACTGCAGACAAGTGCATACCTCATCGAGTCGGATCCCATGTGCAACCTTTCTGTTACCGACAACCCCAAGCTGTTGACCACTTTTTCTAAGTCGCTGGTGTTTGAAGTTTAATTTCTCCTGGTGTTGATGTTCCGACAGAAGGCGAGCGGGTCGTCGTGATCGATTATCCTCTGCCGGTACGGAGTGGAGATCGACTCCCCACCGGTTGTTCTGTCCATCTGATCTCGATTGGCTCTCGCTGTCTAATGCTGCAGGTGTGGGCGGAGCCAGCCTATGGACTGCTAGTTTTCAGGTGAGTTGTAATTTTGATTATGGGAAGATTATGATGATGACGGTGTTTGGGGGATGCGGTGAACCAACTTGTTGACTAGTTTTACCAATTACCCAACACAAACAAATCAGCCAATTGTCAGAGAGCTGCCACGTCTATTTAACAGCAAAGTCTACCATGTGACAATGGATGAAATCATCAGGAAATTGATCGAGGTCTGGTAACCGCCGTGGGAAGCAAGGAGAAATCGACGATGAAGGGCATGAACCCTTCGTCAGAGCAAAAGGGGGGCATTAACCCTTCGCCAGAGCAAAAGGGGGGCATTAACCCTTCGTCAGAGCAAAAGGGGGCATTAACCCTTCGTCAGAGCAAAAGGGGGGCATTAACCCTTCGTCAGAGCAAAAGGGGGGCATTAACCCTTCGCCAGAGCAAAAGGGGGGCATTAACCCTTCGTCAGAGCAAAAGGGGGGCATTAACCCTTCGTCAGAGCAAAAGGGGGGCATTAACCCTTCGTCAGAGCAAAAGGGGGGCATTGACCCTTCGTCAAAGCAAAAGGGGGGCATTAACCCTTCGTCAGAGCAAAAGGGGGGCATTAACCCTTCGTCAGAGCAAAAGGGGGGCATTAACCCTTTGTCAGAGCAAAAGGGGGGCATTAACCCTTCACCAGAGCAAAAGGGGGTCATTAACCCTTCGTCAGGGCAAAAGGGGGGCATTAACCCTTCGTCAGAGCAAAAGGGAGGCATTAACCCTTCGTCAGAGCAAAAGGAGGGCATTAACCCTTCGTCAGAGCAAAAGGGGGGGCATTAACCCTTCGCCAGAGCAAAATGGGGTCATTAACCCTTCGTCAGAGCAAAAGGGGGTCATTAACCCTTCGTCAGGGCAAAAGGGGGGCATTAACCCTTCGTCAGAGCAAAAGGGAGGCATTAACCCTTCGTCAGAGCAAAAGGGGGGCAGTAACCCTTCGTCAGAGCAAAAGGAGGGCATTAACCCTTCGTCAGAGCAAAAGGGGGGGGGCATTAACCCTTCGCCAGAGCAAAATGGGGTCATTAACCCTTCGTCAGAGCAAAAGGGGGGCATTCACCCTTCGTCAGAGCAAAAGGGGGGCATTAACCCTTCGTCAGAGCAAAAGGGGGGCATTAACCCTTCGTCAGAGCAAAAGGGGGCATTAACCCTTCGGTAGAGCAAAAGGGGGGCATTAACACTTCGTCAGAGCAAAAGGGGGCATTAACCCTTCGTCAGAGCAAAAGGGGGCATTAACCCTTCGTCAGAGCAAAAGGGGGCATTAACCCTTCGTCAGAGCAAAAGGGGGCATTAACCCTTCGGCAGAGCAAAAGGGGGGGCATTAACCCTTCGTCAGAGCAAAAGGGGGCATTAACCCTTCGTCAGAGCAACAGGGGGGCATTAACCCTTCGTCAGAGCAACAGGGGGGCATTAACCCTTCGTCAGAGCAAAAGGGGGCATTAACCCTTCGGCAGAGCAAAAGGGGGGCATTAACCCTTCGTCAGAGCAAAAGGGGGGCATTAACCCTTTGTCAGAGCAAAAGGGGGGCATTAACCCTTCGTTGTTGGTTTGTCCTTGCTTCTCAAGGATTTGGGTCCATTTGTCTGTATGTCTGGATGTCTGTCCACATATCATGTGCTAATTTAGGGCAGAAAAATAGCCAGTATTACACGTTATCTTTTTTTAAACGGAGTACCTCGAGACAGAACGTACAATTTAAATGTGAGTCTGTCAATAAAGGATGTACGATTAAGAAAGTCAGTGTGCCTATGAAGTACGTGTAACAAGAACATGAGTGCATCTTTATAAAACGTGCATATGTCTATAAAGTACGTAATGTGACTAAGTCTTTAAATTACATACGATTAGAATGTGAATCTCTCCAATAAAACTGTAAAGGTCTGTTTGTCTCCTGCACGAACAGAGACTTATGTTGTGAATGTGTCGTCTGCACACCACACAAACACCACACAAACACCACACAAACACCACACAAACACCACACAAACACCACACAAACACCACACAAACACCACACAAACAACACACAAACAAACACCACACAAACACCACACAAACAAACACCACACAAACACCACACAAACACCACACAAACACCACACAAACACCACACAAACACCACACAAACAACACACAAACACCACACAAACAACACACAAACACCACACAAACACCACACAAACACCACACAAACAACACACAAACAACACACAAACAACACCACACAAACAAACACCACACAAACAAACACCACACAAACACCACACAAACACCACACAAACAACACACAAACAACACGACACAAACAAACACCACACAAACAAACACCACACAAACACCACACAAACACCACACAAACACCACACAAACACCATACAAACACCACACAAACACCACACAAACACCATACAAACACCACACAAACACCACACAAACACCACACAAACACCATACAAACACCATACAAACACCACACAAACACCACACAAACACCACACAAACACCACACAAACACCATACAAACACCACACAAACACCACACAAACACCACACAAACACCACACAAACACCACACAAAACAAGTCCTGGTGAGAGGGTGTGCATTGTGCAATCTCTGCTCATTCTAGTTACGGATGTTTTTGACAAGTAATGGTGAGTGCAGGACATTGTTCATTCAGAGCAAAGTTTTCGGCCCTTGTGTTTGATCTTGCGCATGCGCACACAATTATTTAATTGATTTCCACTGGCGAGACCCTCTTTGTGAGTGGGGTTTTGTCCTACAATTATATTTTGATTAAAATCAATGTTGTGGTTCTCTGTTGTTGTTTATAATAAAACGTAATTGACAAGCAACAAGTTGCACTTAAAAAAGGTGTTTGTAAACTTATCTTCCCTATTTTGGATTGCCATCTTTTGTTTGTGCAAGAAATCAAAGCCTTAAATCAGGGATCGAGGATGGAGAATTGCGAAGTGGAAACGTACCACGTATGGGAGCGGGGTTCCTGTGACTGCTCGTATCGGTTATGTGGTTACAGGGTCGTGGTCGATCATGGGGATGGAAGAAAGGCCGATCTGTTGGCCCAGGCCGAGTCACGTGAGGGTGTTCTGGCACCCGGCCAATGGCATCACATGGCTCTCAGCTATCGGCAGCGGAACGAGGGCAAACGCAATGCCCGTGGGCGCCTCGCCGTCTGGATCGACGGTCGCAGGTGAGGTGTTCTGTGACGCACTTGTTGCCGTGCCCCTGACGGTAGATACATGGCAAAGCGCTGGCATGCCGACACTTTTTGCGAACGTCTCTTCTCTATTAAAATTTGCCATAATGTAAAAGGATACAAACATTTTTGACAAGAAAACATTTCAATGTGTAAAACCTCTGTTGTGTGTGTTTGCTATAATTTGGTGATATTTAATGCGCATTCCAAAGTGTCTGGAGTGCCTCCTAAAGACGACCACAAAGTGGATACTAACAGTGCCAAGATCCTAGAAGGACCAATCAGGCAGATGGATGACCTCCGCCTTAAAGATAATTAATGAGTCGGTTGGGTTTTTATTGACAGAGTTATAAACAACTAATTTCCCTGCAACTGTTACGGAGTGGAATGGGAATTTGGGGGGCAAGGGGAGGGTGAACGGTCCGGTCCATCGGAACGACCCAGCTATCGCAAGTCTGACCCCATGTGCATTCCACACTCACAGATGCATGAAGCTCACGGTTCGCTCCGGACTCCTATCCCGGAGCATATATTTCTTTATTTATATACAGACTTGGCATTTAATATGGAATATTTTTTTTGTGGGGGTGAACTTACTTTTCAAGATGTCTTCGAACCAAATGTTCATTGGAATTATGTTGAAATTATTCTCCATTTTGTTAGTGTGACCTTTAAAAGAAAGAAAAACCACATTTGACATTTCGAAGCAAATAAATTGATCCTTGAAAGTGATGTAAACTGATATCGAACTCAATTCACGGACAGAACTGTGTTAAACTTCTGTACTTTTTTCCAAGTGGTATCTCTTTATTTTGCACATTAGCCAAATTTTTTTGAAACAAAATCAAACGTTAAATTACGACTGGGATTACGGATATGTAATATGCCATCAAAAAATCCCTAAATCTCCGTGGCACCCAAAATAAATCCATGGCATACCTGATCAAGGCATGCGGCACTGACCCATATGCATTCTTCAAATCCAGCCGTACCACCGCCACATCCTTCCTTTGCCTCTTTGCCTCCTGTAACACTTGCCAGACCATTGCCGAGTGTTCAATGCATCCTGGTGATCCTCGTATTCCTGCCTTCTGCACAGAACCATCCACAAAACCATTCCCTCTAATGAAGCCTGAGAGCAGTGCCCCAAAGACACTCATCAATATCTTCCCATCTACATCGAGCAATGATATTGGTCTATATACAGTCATACCCCGTTTTACGCCATTTCGACCTCCGTCAAATCCGACTTTACGCCACTCTTCTAGAGTAAATTTCAGTTCAGCGAACGTCATTTTGTGCGACTTTATGTCACTCCTACGGATGTGCAAAAAAAATTTTTTCCTTAAAAAGATATTGTAAATAAATAAAATAGTACATAAATTAACAATAAAAGAAGCTAAAAAACAATTTAAAATACAATAAAAAGCACATTAAAAAAATATATAAATGTACGTACAGTATACTGTACGTACGCGCAGCTGCTGGTTCTCATTCAAAACAGAGGTGACGTCCAGTATTCCTTTACTGTGTCTGTGTTGGCCATGGGTCCTAAGAAGGATAATGCTAGTGTTTCCAAGCGTAATGTGGTTACGATGGAAGATAAGTTAAATCTGATTAAAAGGTATGAAAAAGGTGAAAAAGTGTCGGTGATAGCACATAGACCTTATCGCGAATCGGAACCGCAATGCGTCATGGGATCGGGAAGGGGCAATAGCGCCGCCGGTGGTCGCTGTCACTTTGACAGACTGCTTGTTTACATTGACACACTATGTGATCCTTACCACTTTAAACTACTTTTAGGACTTTTTTACTGTGAAAAATTAACTGTGAACTGTGATCAGCTCATGAGCCAGTATTTGCAAGCCAAGGACACCGTCGCAAAACTGAAAGCCGCCATTGCAGTATGTAACAAGAAGCTTACTGTTTCGGACATAGCAAACTGTGATGAACTTGTGAAACTTTATACAGGTTTACCTAGTTATGACCTGTTTAAGTGGTTATTAGCAGAAGTATCTCCTCATGCACAGAACCTTCATTATTATAAGGGGAAATTTTGAATGGAAGACAAGACCTGGGAAATAAACAATACTACAAAACTCGGAGTTAAGCGATCTCAATCTTTACAGGATCAACTACTCATGACACTCATGAAGCTTCGGCTTAATCTTCGCGACGAGGACCTCGCATTTCGCTTTGGGTTAGGACAAAGCACCGTCTCCCAAGTTTTGTTCGCAAGTGTACAGCCAATATAAGTCAAGACCTACTCTCAAGTGCCTTGTTGGTATTACACCTAGCGGAACAATTTCATACATTTCCAAACCTACAGGAGGAAACACGTCGGACAAAAAAATTGTAAAGATGACGAACATTGTAGACAAGTTCCAGCCCGGCGATATTTGTATGGCCGATCGAGGTTTCAACATTCAGGAACTGTTCTTGCATAAGCAGGTTGTTTCTCTTCTCCAATGGGAACCCCCCTTTCCCTCAAATATTTCTTTAAATCGCTGGATTTTAATGCCAAAAAACGCTGAATTTCTTTCACATTAGCCATCTTCCTTTCTGTAAACACAGCGTCGATCGTAGACAGACGCTTCCTCTTCTGGGTTCGTGTTTACCTTTGCCCCCTTTTCGATCCCATCATGCGTTGCGGTGGAGCGCCCTCTGTTGATATTTACCGATTCGCGATAAGGTCTATGCCTTTGGGCTGCCACGGTCGACGATATCGACCATCATTCATGATGGGGAACGTATTCTCGCATACGTCACTGAAAAAGCGCCGCCGGATAAGACTGCTAAAATGTGTGTTTGCGTTCAGAAGAGACGCCATGTTTAAGGTGAATAACATAATCTTATTAATTTTATTTATTATTCTTTACAAATTCATTTATTAATTGTGTTCATTACTCATAAAAAAATATGACTAAAATGTGTTTTTAGTGTTCTTTAAGGTTTAGCGATATGTATATATTGTTACAGACGCGGATTAAAGATGTTATTTTACCGAGCGGTTGGTATTACCGCGTCCGAACAGTTACTCCCCGATTAGAACCCGATCCCGCCCAAACGTTGGCCGGATCGCACCGCAGCTGCTCAATGAGGGAAAAGACTAAAACGACGCAATGCAAAGAGGAAAAGGAATAAAACGAGAAGACGTACAGACGAGTAATGGGATTTATTATTTACACAAGCAAAAAGAAAGCAGTCACGTTTATTTACAAGCACATAAGACGCAGGTGACACAGGGAAAATACTAGCTTATACAGACTTAATTAACCCAGGACAGAACAAACAGAACAAACTCACGTACACAAGAAGGGTGGAAAGGCAGGAGGTGGATGGCTGGAGGGAGAGGGAGGTCCAAAGGGGTCCTGCAGCTCAACCGGCGCGTTTAGCAGCCGCCGTTCCTTTACGGTCCTGCTCCAAACCGCCGTTCAGGCCCCCGAGCTGCTGTTGTGGCTGCTGTGGACGTCGCGTGCTTTGCCAGGCCTTGTCCGACTCGTCTGGTCCAAACCCTCAACTCGTTCTTGGTCCACTCACTCTTTACCACCGACTCCTCACCGCAACCAACGCAACCAACTGACCACCGACTCCACTGACTGACTCCTCACGACTCTCTCCACGACCAACTCACTTGCTTCTTGCGTGCGCGCCTTTTATAGCGCCTCCGGCGATTAAGCCGCCGGCCTTTTGGACACGCCCATCGGGGTGCTCACCTCGGCCCTGGTTGGTCGCGCGACCCTCTGGCTCCGCCCTTGATGACGACGGGCGGGCACGCCTTTCTTCTCCGATTCGAGCACATGTTCAATGGCGGTTATTGGAGGGGAGGTAATTCGGCAATCGAGGCCCGGCAATGACGGAAGGGGGTGTAAAAGGAAATGGAGATTTTGGGGATGGGAAGGAAAGGGGATCTATTCTCTTTCACTGGTGCAATGGAGTACTTCAATTAATGGGAGACACAGCCTTACTCTAAAACACAGAATAAGAGATAACTATCAACAGGGGTATTCTATTATTTGGCTGATGTGTATGCTTGTGGACTAATTATGGGATGCCCTTTCACCTTTACACAGCCCCGGAGGTAGGGGGGCGCAGAATAAACAATCATAATAATAGTACAGCACACAATCAAAAAATATACAGTACTCATCTCCGCAACAATATATGTATATATATATATATATATATATATATATATATATATATATATATATATATATATATATATATATATATATATATATATACATATATATACACACACACACACACACACACACACACACACACACACACACACACACACACACACACACACACACACACACACGTTGAACCCCTTAACTTGACAAGGAAGCAAGGCACAGATTAAGTCTCACCCCAGCAGTTGCTGCACAAGCTACCAGAAACAAGTGTAGCCTGCCAGCTGACACATTGTCTCTGCCCTGCTCATCAACAATTAGGAGGTTTCCAGTCAGGAACATTAAATTTCATTAAGGATGCACACTAACCCCATGGCATGACCCTGACGTCATGCACATAAATTATACCAAGACATCACCTCCAAACTAGGAGGCATCCGTGTGGTACTCAAGTCTTTGCAGACTGTGCATAATTTATGTGCATGACGTCAGTGTCATGTCATAGGGTTAGTACCCTATGACATCTGCAAAGACTTGAGTACCACATAGATCTTTTTTAAAATTTAAGTTATTCGATTTAAAGTTAGAGGTGCGTATTATACATATGTCTAATTTTTTGGTAGGTTTTTTTCATGTTGAAACGATCGTCGAGGACGTTTTCGAAAAGGGAAGTGGCAATACTCAAAGAAGAAGAACACAGAATAGCCAATTGTTTAATATAGAATATATAATCAGTAAGTTCACAATCATGAAGTAAAGTATTTAGTATCCGACTCATCCGTCGTATTGAAAAGATGAAGAAGCTCCTCCAGATTTGCACCGTCTATGTCATTGTCCAGGTAGAGACTGTCCCGCTTCATAAAACGATCTCCCCATCCACGTGACGCATTGAAGGTGACCATGTTTGGCTGCATATTCGCAAGCATGACGCTTTCACACGCACCTCCGAAATGCTGACGTCACCGCCTTGTTGCCGACGATCTGCGACCCAATCGAGCAGTTTGGCCTCGAGTTCGGGATGGGCGGCCGCGTGACCCCGTTCGGCCATTTTGCTTCTTGGGGGCGACTGCAGATGCTCCTTCTGTCGTCTCCTGACCTTAGTCTGATGTTCACCTCAGATATTCCCTCGAATTCCCGCCCAGCACCTCTGTTGCCGTGATGTTCAGCGTACCGAACAATGTTTCGTTTTTGAGTCGCGGAGTATGATCGGCGTCGAGAACTCATGGTTAATTAATTGTATACCGCACCTTTCCTATGCCATCTCCAGGCGCTGCATATCGTCATTGCCGGGCACCGAAGGGGGCTCGGCAATGACGCACGCTGAAAGGGAGTACTCAGTTTTCACTCTGGTTGTTTGTTTTCTTGCTTTCTTGTTTGTTTGTCCGGGCGATATCTCAGCCATCCTTCGAGCGAGGAAGCTGAAATTTCGGCAAAATAGTGAGCAAGTCCTTTGTCAAAAACTGTATTTTTTGTTTTTTGATTAATCAAATAATTGAGGAGTTATTTAATTATTAACGATTAATTAAGTACTTATTTAATTAATTAAATTAATTTTCTCTTCTGACCATTAACTCAGGCACCTTTTCAGTTAGGAAGCTGATACTTGGACATGATGACCAGGTGATTTGGCTGCAAAGGCTATTTTTGATTTATTAATTAATCAATTGATCAATGAATCGATTAATTATTTAATTATTCGATTAATGACTAAATATTTTTATTTTTTAAAGTTACAGATTCTGATGAAATGGTGGTGGTTTATGTGTTCTGTGACCGAATTGATTAATAATTTAATTTTTTAATGATTATTATATATTTATTTTCATTATTAATCATTTATTTATTTTCTTTCTCATTTGGCCAATATCTCAGGCACCTTTTGAGCTAGGAAGCTAATATTTGGACATGACAGTGACCAATTGATGTGGCTATCAAGGATAGTTTTGATTTATTAATTAATCATTTCATCGATTAATTATTTATTGATTAATCAATTAATTTTTTTATTTTTTAATTAATGACATTTCATTACATTTTAAAAAGATACATCTTCAGATGAAGTACTTGTGGTTTAGTTATGCTATTAGCCAATTGATTAAGAAAATATTTTGTGATAATCTTTTATTGATTTTAATTATACAATTAATCAATCAATTATTGTACACCTCTCCCTCCCAATGCAATCTCTATGAGCTGCACTGCGGTATTGCCGGGCGCCGGAGGCGCCCCGGCAATGCCGTGCTGTCGGATATTTAATTATTTGGCATGGGGCGGTGTACTTTGAATGTATCTGTACTTGTTATTAATTTTAATTAATCTGACTTCCCCCATTTATTTAATATGCGCTGATATGTTGCTATGTTTAAACTTTGCGTAATCACAACTGAACATCACGATTAATACGATTTACGACTGTCATAAATTTAGTTCCTTGACCTGCCGTGATATTCTTTCATTTGCGCCGCTCTGTTCAACTATTACGAAATCGTGGCCGACAGTTGTGGTTGAGAAGGACTTCACCGTTTTTGACAGATGTAATAACATGTTTTACATCGATATATTTTTTCATTTGAGTGCTGAAATGGGGGTGCTTATTATATATAGGTCTATAGATTTTTACACCGCGACAAAAGTCCAAGTTGGGGGTGCGCGTTATGCACAGGGGCACGTTATCGTCGAAGTTTTACGGTATATATATATATATATATATATATATATATATATATATATATATGTATATATATATATGTATATATATATATATATGTATATATATATATGTATGTATATATATATATATATATATATATATATATATATATATATATATACACACACACACACACACACACACAAACACACACACACATACACATACACATACACACACATACTAAGTATTTGTCAAAGTTTAATGGACGGATTCAACAGAACATTTATTATAAGCAAGACTGGTTCTTAATTCTACGTTAAAATTTTGTTTGATTTGGATCTCCACTCTCCATTTTTGACCATTTAATAAATTGTCAATGGGGTATGTTGGGGAATGTTCAGCCACTCTCTCTGCTCCACCTCTCTATCCTCCTATCCCCACATGCTAGTGAGAACGTATTCTTCTGAAAGGTTTTGTGGATAATATTTGCTCTCTATTTCTGACACACCAGTATATTAAGCAATGGTTGCCATAGTAACATAACAAAGAACACTTCACCTGTTTGTGCAAAATTCTGCTCACAATAAGCCTATAAGGAAGTTTAATGTGTTTCATTTTCCCTATAGGAATTCAGAAGTAGCTTTGGACTTTGCCGCGCAGCTTTCACGCAAAGCTGGACTACCTTCGGATAAGTTAAAGACCTTCTGTTTTGTTGGTCATTCGGTGGCTTGCCAGGAGGATGTTGATCACTTTGGTTGCTCATGGAGTTTGGGAAACCTCCTGGTTTTTAATGGTACGGATTTTCTCCATTCAATCTTTATTTTGTGATTGCTGTGGCTGTTCAGATTAAGTGCATGATTCTATTCCACGGCCATTTTATATCTTGTGAGTACCTCCTGTCCCTAATTGCAGCCTGACCCTTTTCACTCATATCTACTACCAAGTATTGATAGTTTCGGGGTAGGATTCTCTACTATTCCTACCATATTGCATCCCTAGACCCTTCCACATTTTATCGAGTTTGTTGTCAAGCTTGTAATTATCATTGCAATGCATCATATAGATTATAGACAATGACATTAGACTTGTCACAATGTGTTTGAAAAAACCCATTTTCCACATTTCAAAGACTTCAGAAACCTGTTCTCTATTTCCATGCCACACTATACCATACCATGCCTTGGTATGCATTGATTGCAATGATAGAAGGCAGGTGTGTGTTTTCTATACTAAGGTATTCCATGTCAAGTAACGTTTGATGAAATGCACTGATGCGTTCCTGGCTATCCCATTGATTCCTTTTATTGTTTCATCGCATCTGAATTTCTTCCTTTTGTTCTTCCTTTTGTTCTTCCTTTTGTTCTTCCTTTTTGTCTTCCTTTTGTTCTGCCTTTTGTTCTTCCTCTTGTTCTTGCTCTTGTCATTCCTCCTTTTCTTGCTCTTTTTCTTGCTCTTTTTTCTTGCTCTTTTTTCTTGCTCTTTTTTCTTGCTCTTTTTCTTGCTCTTTTTCTTGCTCTTTTTCTTGCTCTTCTTGCTCTTCCTCTTGCTCTTCCTCTTGCTTTTCCTCTTGCTCTTCCTTGTTGTTATTCCTGTTATTGTTGTTTCTCTGATTGTTCTTCCTGTTTTTTTTATTTGTTGTCTTTCTATCTGTTGTCGTTGTTCCTGTTCTTCGTTTGTTCTTTGTTTGTTTCCAATCCTGAAGATTCTTGCAGAACAAGTTATGGTTGTTTGTCCATGCTCTATCCTTTTTTTACATGCTGAGCATCAATCAAGGTAGCAGCAGGTACCATTTTCAAAATATTTGGGATGAATTAGCTGTGATTTGAACAACCGACTTCCCAGACTCAGAGCAGACGCTTCAACCATAACGCCATCGATTATGATATGGAATGAGAAAAGAAAACAACATTTGTTCTATCCATGGTTCTCTTCCTTCTTGTGGTGATTTCTGATGGTCTGTGAGATTAAATACTAGGCCAAAATAATCATTGTGAAATTGATGAAACGAGTGATTGATTTTCCTTTTTCATAAAACTCATAAAAAGGGATCTTTGCCGATTATTCCACCATCTCATGATGATTATACAGGAAGAACATACGCCACTTGTATGCCCAACATGGTGAAAGTACCATCATTGAAACAAAGATGAACAGGATGCTTTTCATCATGGTAGAGTGAGTGAAGAATCCTGGACAATATGTAAAGAAGATCGCTTAAAAAACAAAGAAGCTAACTCGTAAAAATTTATACAGATCACGTTTAATTTTTATACAGATTTTATACATATTACATTTATACAGATCACGAAGAAAGCAGCAATGAGAGCTGTGGAAAAGGTGAGGAATAATATGGAAGATGAGGTGTACAGCACATTGGAAGGGGCGATGGGAGGAAGATGAATTGCCTCGTGACAGGGACGAAGATAGTGGGGACATGAAGAGGAGGTGGAGTGGGGGTGGTGATTAAGGATTGTGGGGGGAGGCTAGTGACAGAGAATGGCGCAGTATTGAAGGTGTGGGAATGATATTTCAGCTGTTGCTGTTGAACCAGGAAGAAGCAACGGGGAGCTGGAGCTACAGAGTTATGTAGAGGGGAAAGTGGAGTTGGTGGAGATCACGGAAGAGGAAGTGCAGACGGCATTGAAGAGGATGAAAAATGGAAGCGCACCAGGCATTGATGAGATGTTTACAGAGATGATAATTGCAGCGGGAAAAGTCGGAGTCAGGTGGACGAAGAGGTTGTTGAATGTATGTATGAGAGATGGTTAATTTCCGGAGGAGTGGAGGACAGGGTTAATTGTGCCGATATGGAAGGGGAATGTTCAAGATCTGAGGAAGTCCAGGGGCATTACACTCCTTAGTCATGTGATGAAGGTACTGGATAGGATTATGGATGGGAGGATAAGGGAGAATGTGGAGAAGGAGATCAGAGAAGAGCAGCAGGGGTTTAGAAAGGGTAGGAAAACTACAGATGGGAGGTTCGTGCTTAGACAGCTGGTGGAGAAGAGGTTGGAAGTGCAAGGTGAAATGGCATGGGGATTTGTGGATTTGGAGACGGCCTACAACACTGTCTCGAGAGAGTTGGTGATTGCGACATTGAGATGGATGGGAGTGCCGGAGGCAGAAGTGAGGTTGGTGGAAGGGACGTAGAAGGGAACAAAGGGAACAAAGGGAAGAGTTTTGGTTGGTCCTGGGATGTTGGAGGAGTTCAATGTGAACATAGGTTTGAGGCCGGAAAGTGCTCTCAGCCCACTATTTTTGCCTTGAGGAATTGCCCAGAACACTCTTGAGGAGCTCCAGCCTGGACAGGAAGAGGAGATGAGAGAATTATATTTAATTCTCATCTGGACCTTCACCAGATGAGAGATGAGAGAGATATATAAGATGAGAGAATTATAGAGAATTATATTGCAAAACCCTTTGTGGAGGGGGGATATTGTCTTGTCATAACATTAATATTATGCCATTTTCATTCGTGTTATTTGGCTTCCTGTGAGGTTCCCACTGGAAGCCTATTGTTCTTGCAAGGATTATTATTATTCTCACACATTTTGTGGAGACTATTCCGAGAAAACTGTTAGAGCTATCTCTACAAAACTTTAACTCATTATAGATACCAATGTAACCTAGTGCATCATGAATTTTGTTTTTGCAATTTTGACGTATTGGCTGCCATTGCCTATGACATAAACTTTAAACATCTTCTTCTCCAGAACCGCTGAACAGATCAACACAAAATTTTACAATTATGATCACCAAGCCATGGGGATAAAAGTTTGCGAAAAACTACGTCATCGGTCACGTGGTTTGGCCAAAAAAAATTTGTAAACCTATATTTCCAAAACCACTTAACTGATCCAAATTAAAATTTACAGATGTGATCAACTACCCATGAGGAAAATTAATTGAAAATGATGATATAATCAGTCATGTGGTATGGCAGCCATTTTGCCTGGAAGCCGATCATTATACGAACTGTTCTAGTTAGTATTACATTTGTAGGGGGTAGGCAGTGATTACCTTAGTCCAGGTAGAATTGCATAGGCAGTGTGCTCCAACTGTCATGAAGAAGAAGAAACCCCATGTATCATAAGTAGGGATCCGGTAGACCGTATGTCGTGTAAGCACGTATCTTCATTCCCATCACGAGGGGTGGGGTTATGTTAATTAGTTAGGGATTATGGGTAATTAATCCCCTGTATGTAATGGCCTCTGGTTTTTTTTTTTTCCTCTGTTCCTTATGACACCAACAGCACACACAGACAAAGCCAGGCAATCACGCATTTATAGCACTAAATAAAAGCGACCGGAACCGGGACATTGAACAATACCGCTGGCACTGCCAGCCGCGACATCGCCACATCAAGCAGGCAGGGCCGTAATGCCACACCTCGAAGAAGAGTGATTGTTCCAGGGTTGATTGGAGCAAGGACTGCTAAGATTGGACTATGGGATTGGTGGAGTAGGCACGGATGACGTCAGAGCCTTGAGTATAAAAGAACGCTCTCCCTGACATTTTGGCCTCTTGAGTGAGGGACATTCATTGAGACACCACAATTTTATCTCTCTTTGCTTGCTCTGATTTTTGGGATTCAACAATGAACGGTCGAAGTTCATGAATCCCTCTTGGCTGTCTCTCTTGATTTCCTCGCATCTTCTGGCTTTGGTGGTGAGCGGTCGCGATTTCGTGTCTCGCTCTGCTTCGGGATTTCACGGCGGGCGGTCGGAGTTCGTGGCGCTCCCGCGCAGGGGGAGTTCATTGGCGGGCGGGGGCGAGTGGAACGGGTGCCGCTTGCTAAACGCGCTCGGCGGCGAGAGACACAGACTGCACAGGAGGCCTAGTTCTTACTCGCGGCAGCGCAGCCTGTGGTTCCCGCGCAAGGACGTGAGAGGCCTGTGACGAACCGGGATGATTCCTGATGAGGTTCAAGAGCTGCTCAGAGCTAAGTGCCCACAAACTAACGCATTTATTTTCACAGTTATTTCTCCCTTTGGCTGTATTCGAATCTGTATGGGGACGTCCTGGTTAGGAATCATAGTTTTAATTGTGCATTCTTTGTTACCGGCATTCTTCAATAAAGCCGGTATTTTTGTACATTTTAATTCGTGTCGGTTTGAGTTAATTTATTATCCAGGTGCGAAGACATCGGATGGAAGCCATCCAGGTAAGTTCGTCATCCTCCTTTCCCTCGCGAGTAAAGGTCCGCCATTGGATTGAACGCCTTGGAGTTAAAGCTTGTTTGGTCATCCATGTCGCCCTGTGGTGTTCACTACAGGGCAGACACACAACAGTATTAATATTGCTTTGTAACAACATTAATATTATCTTATGTTATGTTATTATCCTACCGACATTAGTGTTGTTATTACTTTTGTTATTAATTCATTGCCACTTCGTCAGTTTTTTTCCTCAGGAACACGATGCTCTGAAACATAGATGTGTGACCGTTTCCTATTTGTACTACAGACTTGGCATTTAATATGGAATATATATATTTTTCTTGACTTGGGTTTACTTTCTTAACTCAGTATATCAATCTGGTGAGTTTCTTTTACACTTTGGTGATTTATTTGTTCAAAGAACCATGTCACTGATTGTCTGTCGCAGCAAGAAGTCAACAACAGGATTATATCACAGGTGGCATGGCAAAATGTACGGACAGGTGCATTTGATGATTTGCTTCACAGTCGGGTATACAAGGGTTGTTGCATTTTGTATTAGTGGAAAACAACTGCTGCACGTCTCCAAAGGTTATTGCCGCTTCCTCTGGAGATGGTCCGTCAACTCGACAATGCTGTTTGTCATGGAGTGGTGGCTTTACGAAATTACGGCATGAAACAGCATGCTATTGCTCGGCAGTATGGCATCACTCAAGGTCAGGTGTCAAAGATCCCGAAACGAAATGCTCAGAGGGGTGTCCCTACTCCAATACTGAGGCTAGGACGTCTCCGCAGAACCACAAGGAGGGATGATCGCCAGCTGCACCGGTTAGTCCGCAATGGCCGTACCAAGTCAGCTAATTGGCTCAAGGCTGAGTGGCAGCAACTGACAAATGTGCCTGTATCCAGAAGGCTAGTCAACCAACGACTGGTTCAAGCAGGCTATCGTGCCAGGCGTACCCTGAGAAAGCCACGCCTGACCAGACAACACCGCCAGCGCCGATTGCAGTGGGCCAGAGAGCACCGTCAATGGCAGCCACGACACTGGAATCACGTGATCTTCAGTGACGAGTCTAGATTTCTGGTCTATCGTCGAGATGGCCGCGTCCGAGTGCGCAGACAAGTGCATGAAGCCTACAACAAAGATTGTATAGTGCCAAGAGTTCAAGCTGGAGGTGGTGGGGTGACCGTTTGGGCTGCTTTTCATGCAGGGGGAAAAACTGCCCTGGTTGTTCTGAATGCAAACCTGAACCAGTTCAAGTACAGGGCCATTCTGGAAGAAACATTGCTTCCATTTGCTCGTGCAGCCTTTCGAGGAAACTTTGTCTTCCAAGATGACAATGCACGGCCTCATCATGCTCGCATGATCCAACACTTTCTTGCTGACCGTGGTGTAGAGCATATTGAGTGGCCTGCCATGTCCCCGGATATGAATCCGATAGAGAACTTGTGGGCAGAATGAACGCGTCAAATCGACCACTTGGAGCAGCAGACGACATCTGTGCGTGAATTGCAGCAGGCTATTTGTCACTGCATGGCAAGCGATTCCTGTCCAAACCTTGGCAAAGCTCGTGAACAGCATGCCTCAACGTGTACGTGCTCTCTTGAATGCTCGTGGGGGTTACCCGAAGTACTGAACTGTAATTTTACTGTCCGTAATCCCAGTCGTAATTTAACTTTTGTTTATGTTAAAAAAAAATTTGGCTAATGTGTAAAATAAAGAGATACTTCTGGAAAACGTACAGAAGTTTAACACAGTACTGTCCATGAATTGAGTTCGATATCAGTTTACATCACTTTCAAGAATCAATTTATTTGTTTCGAAATGTCAAATGTGGTTTTTGTTTCTTTTAAAGGTCACATTAACAAAATTTAGAATAATTTCAACATAATTCCAATGAACTTTTGGTTCTAAGACATCTTGAAAAGTAAGTTCACCCCCACAAAAAAAATATTCCATATTAAATGCCATGTCTGTATAATCTCTTTGATATTTAATGGAAAGAGTCGTTTTATAACATGGAATTTCAAAATTTCTGAAAAACTCTTCGTCTGGCTCTCATCAGGAAATCGTAAGGACACCGGAAATAAAGATGGAAGCAATTTTTGCTCGCATGTGGTTGCTGATTGGTTCACATGGCTGACGATGATTACCGTCAATAAACGGCATGGCCTTGAGGGACTGTATGAACTGGGTAACCCCAGACTTGTTACAGTGATTTAGTTGGAAACCAAGCGAAGCATTTGTACAAATTACCTTTGCTTACGGAGAACGGGACTTAGTGTGTGCACCGATGTGTTCAAGCATGCGTAGATGTGCTGAACCGTGTGCTCGGGCCATGATCAGAACCAAATCCAAGTGATATTTTCAGGTCACTCCGGATTATTCAGCAACTGCGGTCCGATCGCAGAGACGCAGCTTTGAGTGAGCATTGTAGTTGGTTCCTTGCACGCATGAGCTGGTTGTACACGACCTGTAGCTTGACTACTACGAATTGCCAATGGCACATGCTGCTTAATTTCGTCCTTTAATATTTGGGATGTATGGCTTACATACCTGGAATTACACCAGCACTGAAACTCATTTGTTGCATTGTTACCTCTGCCACCAAAGGTCGAAGGGATTATGTTTTCACTTCTGTTTATTTGACTTTGAGCAGGATATCTCAAAAATGTATGGACGGATTCGGACGAAATTTGGTGGAGAATGTTAGGTGTGTGACGAGGACGAATCAATTAGATTTTGGTGAAGGTCCAGATGCTATGATTTTAAAAATGATTCTTCACAATTGATAAATGGGGCCAAAATGATATATAGCATGATTTCTCAAAAAGTTTTGGATGAGTTCACAAAACTAGTTGGATGAGTTGGTTCGGTGACAAGAACAAGTCGATTCGGTTTTGTCCAGTTCCGGATCCAGATCCGGCCTATCAGTGCGATACAAATCGTAAATTGTTCAGCCTACGAACTCTACTGAGTGCCGTTCTAGTTTAATTGTCCGGTAGGCCGCACATATTATTGGATATTAGGGAGCATTCTTTGAGGAGTCAATACAATATCACTTGCATTGTGACCTCATGGTAGCACCGCGAGACTGCTTGTTTCACCTGTTGCTGGGGATATCTTACCTGTCCAGTGCAATTTTAGGTAAACTGAACACTTCTCAGGTCCAAAGATTGTGACCTTTCCAGAGAAAGCTGTAGTTGAGTGTCTTTTTACCTGTGCTTAATTCAATGCTGCGACCTAATTTTCAAACAGATTTTCATTCTCGATGTAACTCCATACTGTTCTTTTCATTGAATGAGTTGAGCTAGTTTCCGATGTTATTGCCTGGAATATAATTTTTCAAACTAAAACACAACTTTGACACGTCATGAAAATCAACAAAATCCCATCTTGCTTCTCCTTCCATCACTTCCTTCCACCCCTTCTTCCTGGCAACCTCTTACCAGATGCTGTACTAGACTCCTTGTTGGCATTCCATCTTTACTCCTGTGGACCTGACCTGCGTTCTGTGTTGCCTTGTAAGCTGGGGGTGCCGCCTCCATTGTATACGAGATACGCGGATTTGGATATTTTGCGCACTGGTCAGCTTCAGGACCTGCTGGTCAGGGGTCAAGGACTGAACCTGTCATCCCTCAGTGTGAGTTTCTGGATGCATTGTTCGATCACCTATGCTTGTAATTTTAAGCATCACTTTATTAGAAATTCCAAAGTTGTATCCTTCAGATCAAAGGATTTTTTTTTTTAAGTTTAAATCATTGCTTAAGTGATTCCCGAATCTTTAGCCGCCGCTTGAAGTAACTTTCCAAGCTTTATCCCTTCCTGTTTGAATGTTGAAGTTGTCGTCTTGTATCTGTTTTATTTTGTTATCTCGTGATGTTGACATCAATCTCAATAGTATTTGTATGGGGTGCAGCATTTCGGCCCTTTAGAAATACAATGAAGAACAATAATATTGTTACGCTTGTGGGGTTAGGTGACGAATTGCCATAATGGAGATAGGAATGTATAGATTAACATGGACCGTGTGACATGTCGAAGACATCTCGATGTACATAAGCAGGGAACCTGTGAGCTTAAGGTTGTTTATGTGTCACCTCATGGAGGGTTGTTTTGTGTTAATTAGATAGGGCTTAAGGATAATCCCCAGTGATTTTTCCTTATGTTTTTACATTTACATTTTTACATTTTACTTTTTTTTTTTTTTTACAAAAGGTCAAATACTGAAAAATTCAATTCCGGGCCGATTTTAACTTTTTCTCATGAAACTTTTTCTATGCAATCAACCTTGGGGATGCATGAGATATTTAACCATTTTTTGGATTTGACCCAGGGTCCATGCTCAGGGGGGAGAGACTTAAGGTCACAGTAGTCAAAATGGAAAGGTGGTTTAACTCAAAATTTGATATTGGGTTATTCCTAGTGGAACTTTTTGCACGTCTTTCAACTTTTCTTAAGGTGGGAAGCGTGGGGATTTGCAATGGCGTGCCATCGACTTCATACTGGTTTATAATGTTTGACAATGAATGTTGTCGGGACACTTAAAGCAAAGCAAGTTGGTGTGAGGTGAATTTGTGTGCGTTGTGGGTGGTGTGCTGTTGACTTGGTTGAGTGGTTCAATGTGATTTTATCTTCCGTGTTCTCCAGACCTCAGTCTGCCTCGCTTATTCTCCCGGTGTGCCGGCTACATACACGACATACGAATATCCCTCACCTGGTCGAGGGCTGAAGCGTCCATCTTTGTACCGCCAACCACCTATCCCACGTGATGTTCCACTTGCTGCAGGAACATCTGTACTGGTATCTCTGTATCCAAGAGTGCATCAGGGACTGCAAGTGAGCTTGTACAATGTTGGATGCATCGGAGCTTTCATCTTTCTCTTTGCTCGGGTGAGTTCTCAGTTATGACTGTTTCTAATTACCCCGCGCATGCCAAGCGAAAAGCGGGGTTAAGCAATTGGTTCATTTCTGTCTGTCTGTCTGTCTTTCTGTTTCGGAATACCACTTTATGATCGAGGAACAAATAAATTTGAATTGAATGCTGTTTCCTGGGAGATCCTGCTCTCCGTGCAGTGATAACCAACGTCACATGTTGGCATTTGCAGTTTTAACACGAGTGTCCATGTACCCATAAAAAAAAAATTCAATACTTTTTGGGTCACAAACACTCCTGGGAGTTACCCAAATCCACTGTAGTTGGATTTATTGAAATCGGTTAATTTGTTCTCAAGTTAAACACGACAGACAGACAGACAGACAGACAGACAGACACGGCTCCTTTTATAATATAGATTGTCAATAAAATATTGTTTTATGACCCATTCCATGAAACAAGTCAAATTAGTACAAAATGTAATGTTATGACCAGCAAGCAGAGTTCTCTATTTTATTGGCATGCAGTGTTATCGTTTTGACCCACCTGGCAGGTAGTTGAGCTGTGCACGAGTGAGCAGGCTCAGGCCTGTGCCTTGCAGTCAGTGCTCAGCCTAGCTAAACGACACCAACGTCGCTGGAACGAGCTCACAGCCGATCGTGGCCATGCGATGCTTTTTCAAGTGCTTGGAAAGCCCAGAGCTTACGTTGGCTTCCATGTCCTCAAGGTTGGTCTTCCAGTCCTATTACTGCCAGGCCACAATAATGATATTGGTGTTTTTTTTGTTGTTTTTTTGTACACAATATCGAGGCTCGTGAAAGAGCGAACATTATTCACAAAAAAGCAAACAGACACATAAAACATATAATAAGGGGAGCGGTGGACAAGATGGGGAGAGAGAGGGAAGCACACAAGTACAACATTTGACAGCAGGGATAACAGGAGATCCGTGGAAGGCAGAGGGCTTGGGGGGAGGTGGGAGAAGTAGAAAACACGTGGACACTGCAAGGACTTCCAGGAAAGAAGTTGGTATTTCATAAAAGTGGATCTGGGATGAAATTAGCGGGGGTAGAAAAGATCAAGGTTTTGGATGGGGGACGATAAGAGATGGTGGTGAACATCTGTTTTAACGACCTGGAGGGAGGAGTGGGAATGAAGAGTGTGAGGGAGTTTGTTCCAGAGGTGGGAGAAGAGAGGAATGAAAGAGCGAAAGTGAGCAGAGAGTCTTGATATTGGCAGTTTAACCATAAGAGGGTTGCTGGCAGATCTTGTGCGAGCTGTAGGAATATTTGGGGGACAGAGCATGGAGAGAGCTGGGGGGGGGGGGGAAAGGCCGGAGATGAGTCGGTAGAAGACATAAAGATCACCAACCTGCCTGCGGTGAGTGAGTGAAAGGCCCTCGGAGTTAGCTTCATCGCAGGAGATTCCAATGATTGTGAAAGCTTTGGTTTCAACAGCGTGAAGCCGAGCTAGGTGTGAGGCAGGAGCACCGGCTCAGAGGGGAGAACAGTATTCTATTGAGCTGCAGATGAAAGCCTTGTATGTGGTGAGGAGCTCAGGTGTGCCAAGGAAGGACTTCGCACGACGGAGGATGCACAGTCGGCGACTGGCTTTGGAGGCCAGATTTGACATGTGGTTTTCCCAAGAAAGATCATGGCAGATAGTGAGACCCAAAAGCTTGAACGACAGAACTTCTTGGAGAGGATTGTTGAGAAAGTAGATGGTAGGGTTGTCCAGACGGTCTTTTCAGAGAGACATAGTAAGAGTGTGAGATTTGTCAGGATTGAAATACATGTTCCACTTGTTTGACCAGTCTGTGATTTTGTCCAGGTCTTTTCCTCTCTCTAACCCTCTGTCTTCCTCTCTCCAACCCTCTGTCTTCCTCTCTCTAACCCCTGTCTTCCTCTCTCTAACCCCTGTCTTCCTCTCTCTAACCCTCTGTCTTCCTCTCTCTAACCCTCTGTCTTCCTCTCTCTAACCCTCTGTCTTCCTCTCTCTAACCCTCTGTCTTCCTCTCTCTAACCCTCTGTCTTCCTCTCTCTAACCCTCTGTCTTCCTCTCTCTAACCCTCTGTCTTCCTCTCTCTAACCCTCTGTCTTCCTCTCTCTAACCCTCTGTCTTCGTCTCTCTAACCCTCTGTCTTCCTCTCTCTAACCCTCTGTCTTCCTCTCTCTAACCCTCTGTCTTCCTCTCTCTAACCCTGTCTTCCTCTCTCTTTCTCTCTCTCTCTTCCTCTCTCTAACCCCCTGTCTTCCTCTCTCTTCCTCTCTCTAACCCTCTGTCTTGCTCTGTCTCTCTCATGCCCCCTGTCGTGAAAATCAAGCTCAGACACGACTTGACCTCTGGGTAGGTTTTAATATCATTTAGATCTGCAGTACATCCTGTAAGAATACATGCATGCAACAGGCATTAAATCAGAGCATTTCATGACCAGCAATGGTTGATTCAATATAACAATGGTTAGCGCAGCGCATTGTCAGCGCAGCATTTGGGGCGTACATACCATTCAAACTACTGGATAATGTCACAGTGAGTTCCGCTGAAGTGTCCGCGCGCCCCGGTTGTCCCGGGTCTTATAGACGCCCCCTTCCGTAGCGAGCACCCCTGGGTTCACCTTGGTATAATTTCACTACATTCTCCCCGCCGTTAGAACTATACTGCCGCTCGGCAGGTTGCAAGCAAGCATCAGCAATAATCGAATGGGTCACGTCAATCCACGTCAGTCGGTCCACCCGTAGCGGTCGGGGCGGCGAACCTCCCTGCCAGTTCGTGTTCGGAATCTACCGGGCACGGCGTCCCCTAGCCCGGAGTCCCCCGCGTCGGAATAGCCGCCGGAGGTTGGAGTCGGAGGGGGCGCCCCTGCGCCTTCGGGCACGGGAGCGGGGGACGACGGGCGTAACAGTGGTAGTTCCATAGGGGAAGCTTCAATAGAGTCCATAGACTCGAAGACGGGTTCGTCGATATCCCTGTCGTCGTCGTCCCCACATGGGGCGAGATGGCGTACGGAGACAGTAGACTCGCGGCCATCCGCCGTTAACACGCGAGCATGCTCGGGATTAGCCTGGAGGACCTGCACCTTGTCAACAAGGGGGTCGTACTTGCTAGCGCGAACCGCTCGTTTGAGATAGGCGGGCCCCGGTTCAGCGAGCCAGCTGGGTAAAGATTGGATACTGCCGGAGCTTCTAGGGTGGTGGAACAGTCGTTCGTGAGGAGCCTGGTTGGTGGCAGTACATAGGAGAGCCCGGATCGAGTTTAGAGCGGCAGGTAGTGACCACGCCCATTTATCGAGGCCTCGGCCGAGGGTCCGAAGGCTTAGCATGACGGCCCGCCATATAATCCCATTAAAGCATTCGATCTGTCCATTCGCTTGGGGCTGGTACGGGGTGGTGTAGCTCGAAGCGACATTATGCTGGAGCAAGTAGCCCCTCACCTCCTGGGACAGGAACACCGCACCCCGATCGGTATGCACGTAGGCCGGATACCCGAACATAGAAAACAAATTCTGCAGGCACCGAATAACCGTGGCAGCCGACATATCCCCGCACGTGTAAGCAAAGGGGAATCGGGAATACTCATCGACGATAGTGAGCAGATAGCGAGAGTTGCTCGACATTGGCAGCGGCCCTTTGAAGTCCATCGCCAAGCGCTCCCACGGTCTAGTAGCCCTAACGAGTGCCCCCAGAGGGGGGCCTCCACCCCACCACCCCATGATGATTGAGGTAATTGTTTCAGAATGATTGTGTGATTTTGAGACTGGTAAAGAATGAAGGCCTGCTCTGTTGTACAATGTTAGTCTATAAATTGAAATTTCTGATGCACATGATGCATCAATTTTAGATTATTTTGGAGTATTTCTCTGAAATATCCTCAGTGGGTCCTGATGTCCGGCCATCCATCTGTGCATACATATGTACGTCGTTGACATTTTATCTGAAACATCTCCTCTCAAACTATCCGACCAATATTGACCGGATTTGGTACGATGCATTAGGACAGCAAGGTCTAAATGGGCTGTGCTCCCCAGCCAGATGAGCCCCCTATAAGGGGGGTGAAAGGGGAGTTTTCCCCCAAATATTGGTATTCATTCAAAAATGTTTTTCTCAAAAACCACTTGACAGATTGAGACCAAACTCTCCACGAGGCATTGGGACCATGGCCTAACCTTAAGTTGAGCTCCGCATGTTCATATCTCCCCTGGAAAGGGGCCATGGGCCCCTCCCAGAATCCCTGATATTCATTCAAACATATTTTCCTCACACACTACACGACCAATATGAACCAAATTTGGTACGATACATCAGAACATTGAGGTCACATGCCGTTGTACTCTCCATCCGGATCTGTCCGCTATAAGAGGCTGATAAGGGGGGGTTTTGCCTCAAATTCAGGTAATTTATTTTAAACCTCTTCTCAGAAACCATGGGGAAACAACCATCAGTCCCCCGCAGGGCTAGTTTTATATTCTGCAGAAGACAGACTCTTGCAGACATATAAATAAACTATAAATATTTTGCAAATAGTTCATCATGTTAAAATGTAAGATTTTGTAGGGTTTTGAACGAGAGATATTTCCTCAGATGCAGATATGTGTTTTTTGTGCAAAAGGAATGAAAGACCGCACCAGCGCAAGTCCCGAGTGTATAAATCTTAAGTATTGAGTTGAGAAGATGCCGAGGCATGTGCGGCTGTCATGATTTAATACCTAGAGTGGCGTTTTGCTAGTTTGCGCCACGGCCTGACAGATTTGCAAATGCTATTTGTAAAACTTTGAGCCACTGCATTTGATTTGCACTTTCTTCGCAAGGAACGGCACAGACATTCCCCAGATATCCAAACGATTTTCTTGATATATTCACCAATATTCTTCGCTCTACCATTATTAAAAGCATGCTGTCTGTCTTTGTTTCGGTGCTGATGGTGCGTTCACCATGTTGAGCATATACATGGTGTGTTTTCTTCCTGTATAATAAACGTGATGGTCTAATAGTCGTCAACGCTCCCTTCAGTGGCCTTTCTTGTCGCTGACTCCAATTCTAATGAGGAAATTGCATGTTGTGGATCTTTATCCGAACGGTCCTTTGCGGAGTGCTCGTGGCAAACCAGTGAATATTGAATCGCCTTTCGAAGAAGTCCTTTTCAAAGTGTTGTTCAACTGCATGGATGACTTCCCCTTGTGAACACTTTTTATTACCTCCACCACCTAAGGTGGTCGGAGGTTATGTTTTCACCACTGTCTGTCTGGCTGTGAGCAGGATATCTCAAACAGTTGTCGACTGATTTGGATGAAACTTGTTGGACAAGTTGAGTGAGTATGTGACAAGGATGAATTGATTAGATTTTGGTTAAGATCCGGCGGATCTGGATCCGCATTCTAGAATTTTTTTTAGTGATTCTTCCCCCATTGAGAGATGGAGCCAAAAACTATATATAGAACGATATCTCAAAACATTGTGGACTGATTCGGACGAAACTTATTGGACAGGTTTGGTGTGTCACAAGGACTAATCGATTCGATTTTGGTGAAGACCCAGATTTAGATCCGGCCTATCGGTGAGATACAAAATGTAAACTGTTCAGTCTGGTGGAGGTATGTGCTCTGTCAAGTACCATTCTCGGGTTTTTGTTGTATATATTTTGTATCATTATTTAATTATGGTGTTTATTTCAGTTCCTACTGGGAAGTCTTAAAAGTTACAGGGTTTCGAGTCTGTAAGCCCAACTCTCTTTGTTTCGAGTTCAGCATTCAGGATCGAAAATGCATGCCATCTGATTGAAGCAAAGGTCAAGGGTGAATGAAGCTACATTCATGATTGTTACACGATTAAGTTGCAGAATATGCTAGTTTTGTTCTTGAATTGTTCAACCTTTTTCGACTACCATTGTGCTCACAAAGTAGAGCCTGTGATTGATGCTGTGAAGAGGAACAGGTTGAGATGGTTTGGTCATGTGTTGAGGAAGGATGAAAGTGACTGGTTGAGAAGAGTGATGGAAATGAATGTAGAAGGAAGTAGAGGACGGGGAAGACCGAGAAAGACATCTGAAATGTGGGCAAGGGGGTTAACAAGGGGAGATGCAGAAAATAGGGCAAAATGGAGAAGATTGTCATGGGGACCGCAAGGCTAACCCCCGCTCTTGCAGGGAAAATGGCCTTAAAATGCCTGTTGTTGTTGTTGTTTGTATTGTGGTCACAAAAGATTTGATCATCTCCATCATGTTAAATACAATGGCTCATACAAGACTCATTCAAGAATGCCATGGGATTTGGTCGTGGAGCTCATTTAGACATTAAATGCATCCATCATCGATGTACTTGAACGTACAGCAGAATAGGTCATTACTACAATGTTAAATGTTGAAATGTTAAAAGGGTTGTACCTCGTTAGTGTTCCGCAATGATTTTGAATGCGTATCCGTTCGTTTGTTTGTTGTTTTCTGAAGGGCATCATAACTGATGTCAGGTAATTATACATCATTACTTCCAATTGGTAATGATGAGTGAATGATATTAAGTTTTGTTTTTGTCGTGTACTTTATAACCCTGCTGACCATGATAATTAATTGGTTTGGCTCAGTTGAAGTTGACCTAGCACATTGCATTTGAATACCTTAAAAAGTAAACATTGTGAAAGGATTAGGATATGTGACCATTGCATTCGTTATGAGTTGACTCTCTGTGATGATTGTGCTGTGTGGCAGGTGCTGCTGGATGCAGCCTGTGATTGCAGTGTGCTCAGCTGGGACCCCGAGCATTCGCGTTTTGAGTTGGACCCCGAAACGCACGCTGTGATTCAGGATGTTGAACTCCTTGGTAGCATGCTGAGTGCATGGCGTGTGTGGGCCCGTGCGCAGGTGAGCCTTGAAAATATACCGTTCGTTAACAGTGGCTTAGCAAGTGCGGAATAATTTATTTGTTTTGAGCTAGGCACGTATGTGGCTATGCATCGTGCGTTGCAATCAAATTCGACCTCTTTAATTTGACTTTACTTGCTGTGCCATGTTTTCTGGCTGTTTATTCGGTACATACGGCAAACTTTTTCCCGTTAATCCAGTACAGTATATGTAATGTCATCTCCAGCGCACGCCCTGCGCAGCGGGAGATGTGTGCGTGCGCGCATCTCCAGACCATAAAATATATATTTTTAACCATTTAGGTTATGTCATCAAATTTTCAACAAATCTTAATGATGAGAAAATGGAGAAAATAATAAAAAATTGCATCAAAATGTGAAAGGGCAGTAATAATGACTAATAGATAGGCCTTATATTTATTATTTGAGCTTCAGTTTGTCTGTCCGGGCCAGAACGTTTTTACCATTTGAGCTTTTGTCATCAAATCTTCAACAAACCTCTATTATGAGAATATGAATAACACAAATTAATAAAATGTACAATTAATTTTTTGATGTACAATTAAATGTACAATTTACAATTTGCGAAGCTGTAACTTTTAGAAAAAATTAATTAGATAAGCCATTAATCGGAAAAAATTAAATAAATAATTGATCAATCAATAAATAATGAATTGACAAATTGATTAATCAACAAATCCAAAATATCCTGCTTCTTAGCTCAAAAGGTGCCTGAGATATTTCCCAGATGAGAAAAAAAAAAGAAAAGATTAATTAATGAAAATAAATAAATAACAAGTACATATACATTCAAAGTACACCGCTCCCATGCCATTTAAATAAATAACATCCTCGAGCGTGGCATTGCCAGGGGCGTCTTCGGTGCCCGGCTATACCGCCATGCAGCGCATAGAGACTGTATTGGGAGGGAGAGGTGTACAATAATTTATTGATTAATTGCATAATTAAAATCAATAAATAGTGATCATAAAATATTTTCTTAATCAATTGGCTAATAGCATACCTAAACCACCAGTGCCTCATCTGAAGCTGTAACTTTTTTGAATATTAATTAAATATGCCATACATTGAAAATAAATAAATAATGAATTGATTAATCAATAAATAATTAATTGATTTATTGATTAATCAATAAATCAAAAACATCCTTTTGACGCACATCACTTGTTCACTGTCGTGTCCAAATATTAGCTCCCTTGCTCAAAAGGTGCCTGAGATATTGCCCAGATGAGAAAGAAAATAAATGAATGATTAATCATGAAAATAAATAAATAATAAATCATAAAAAATTAAATAATTAACCAATTGGCTAACAGAATACCGAAACCACCTCCGTGTCATCCGAATCTGTAACTTAAAAAAATTTAATGAAGTCATTAATCGAATAATTAAATAATTAATCCTCAATTTTCATCCGATTGACTTGAAATTTGAATAGGGTTTTCATATCAGGTAACTGAATTCAACCACCAACTATTTTGGAGATCAGAAGGATGCTCTACCGAGTGTCATTCTACTTTGTTCTCTTTTGCCAAGTGTCGCTCTATGAGTGATTTTGTTTTCAGGTTGTCCGTCCGGCTGTCCGTCATAGGTTTTCGTTCCCGCGATAACTTGAGAACGACTGAAGGGATCTTTGTCAAACCTGGCACAGGTATGCACAATGAGGTATAGATGAACTGATTCGATTTTGGGGTCACAAGGTCAAACGCCAAAGGTCAGAGGTCATGTTAGGTCAAAATACTTTTACCGCGATAACTTGGGAACCAGTGATGGGATTCTGACCAAATTTGGTACACTTATGGACACTGATGTAAAGATTAACTGATTAGAGTTTGGGATCAATAGGTCAAAGTCTGTAATCGGTCTATAACTTGGGAACTGCTGACGTGATCTAATTAAAACTTGGAACGGGTATTTATAATGTTGTAAAGATTGTGATTAGATTTTGGGATCATTGGTCAAAGGTTAAATGTCAAAGTCTGTAATAGATCTATAACTTAATCTATAATCTATCTATAATTCCAGTAATCTCTGTGTGTGTGTGTCTGTGTGTGTGTGTGTGTGTGTGTGTGTGTGTGTGTGTGTTTGTCTGTGACCGCTGTTTCTCGACAACTACCGGTCCGATATACTTGAAACTTGCCAGGTATATTGCTGGGGACCCGAGGATGTGCCTTTTCAAGGTTTGAAATTAATCGGAGAAGTAGTTACCGAGCTATGGCGATTTAGCCGTTCGCCGTTCGCTTTGGCTTTGCGAATGGACCAAACCATTTCATGTAAATAGAGGGGGGGGGGGGGGGGGGGGGGGTTCTGTGGTCGTTGCGAATGGACCAAACCATTTCATGTAAATAGAGGGGGGGGGGGTTCTGTGGTCGTTACTGCCACGTGGTTTCAACGTTTTTTTTTGTTGTTGTTTGCACGCATGCTTTTTTGCACGCACGTACGGGCACCCACGTACGGGCACGTCCTAGTATCTATAAATCTATAACTTAATCTAAATAGATCTATAACTTAAGAACAGCTGATCCAATTGAAACTTGGTACAGGTATGTATAATGATGTAAAGATGAACTTATTAGATTTTGGGTTGTCAGGCGGCTCACAGGACAACAGCTTCAAGCACAGCTTAACACTGGTCGAAGTAAGCAAGTCTCAGTTTCAACGGTGAAGAGATGACTTCGAGCTGCAGGTTTGACAGGTCGAGTGTCAGCAAGAAAGCCATTGCTAAGATGGCAAAATAAGAAAAAGTGGCTTGCCTGGGCCATGAAGCACCGCCAGTGGACTACTGAAGACTGGAAGAAGTTCTTATGGACCGATGAATCAAAATTTGAAATATTTGGTTCATCACACAGGGTTTTTGTACGCCGTCGAGTTGGCGAAAGGATGGTTCCTCAGTGTGTGACACCAACTGTCAAACATGGAGGAGGAAGCGTGATGGTCTGGGGCTCTTTTGCTGGATCCAGAGTCGGCGACTTGCACAGAGTGACTGGCACCCTGAACCAAAAGGGCTACCACAGCATTTTGCAGCGCCATGCAATACAACAACAACAATAACAACATGCATGTTAAGGCCATTTTCCCTGCGAGAGCGGGGGTTAGCCTTGCGGTCCCCATGACAATCTTCTCCATTTTGCCCTATTTTCTGCATCTCTCCTTGTTAACCCCCTTGCCCGCATTTCTTCTTCCACCATCTTTAGCCAAGCCTTTCTCGGTCTTCCCCATCCTCTACTTCCTTCTACATTCATTTCCATCACTCTTCTCAACCAGTCACTTTCATCCTTCCTCAACACATGACCAAACCATCTCAACCTGTTTCTCTTCACAGCATCAATCACAGGCTCTATTCCCATCATCTTTCGCAATTCATCATTTTTATTCCTCTCTATCAACGATACTCCACACATCCACCAAACCATTCGCATTTGCACCCTTTCCAGCCTTCGTTGCTGCTCTACGCCATGCTCTACGCCATGCAGCACCATGCAATACCCTCTGGTATACGCCTAGTTGGTCAGGGGTTCATCCTACAGCAAGATAATGACCCTAAACACACCTCCAGGCTATGTCAAAACTACCTTCGAGGTAAAGAACAAGACGGTAGGCTTCAAATCATGGAATGGCCAGCACAGTCTCCAAACTTAAACCCCATCGAGCTGGTTTGGGATGAACTGGACAGAAGGGTGAAAGCAAAGCAACCTACAAGTGCAACGCATTTGTGGGAACTTCTGCAACAGTGTTGGGAAGAACTTCCCGAACAATATTTGATTTCCATTGTAGAAAGAATGCCACGAGTGTGTTCGGCGGTTATATCTGCAAAATGTGGCTACTTTGCTGAGTCAAAAATTTAAATTAAATTTTGTTAAACAAAATGATTCTATGATTTCTTTTTTATCTCAAATTGTTTATTTGCTCTACGCTTAATTTCAGAGTACATTGAGACATTAAGCTGTGTAAATTTCAATAAAAAGTGGAAAAATTGAGGTGTTCTAAAACTTTTGACCTGTAGTGTATGTATGTATAATATGTGTATGTATACAGTCACGTGAAAAAGTAAGTACACCCCATGTAAAGTTTTGACTTTTTCAACATATTTCAACATACAGTTATTTGATCTTCATTTCAACAATATTGATAGATAAAGGTGATATAATATAACAAATATCATGAAACATTTACATTTTGTAGTCCATTGTATAATTTAAATAAACATAAATGCAAATTTCGCATGTGGAAAAAGTAAGTACACCCCGACATTTATCACTACTTCAAATACCTAAAATTAGAATCAGGTGCACCAGCTCAGGTGCAAATGATTAGAACATTGTTAGAGAGGATCTTGGAGGAACCTGTCTTATTTAAACCTCAGACATTTAGTTTGGTTTGCTCTTTGTTGTTGAAGTGTGTGGCGTCACCATGCCTAGATCAAAAGAGCTCTCTGAGGCCTTCAGAAAGAAGGTTATAGATGCCTACGAGTCTGGGAAGGGATTTAAATAGATCTCCAAACAATTTGAAATCAATCATTTGACTGTCCGGAAGATCATCTACAAGGGGAGAAGATTCCAAACAACTGCCAACTTGTTCAGGCCAGGCCGCCCCAGCAAGTTCAGCCCGAGAGCAGACCGCAAGTTGCTGAAAAAAGTCTCGAAGAACCCCAGAATGTCATCACGGGACCTACAGGTAGCTCTTGCAACTGTTGATGTCAAAGTGCACGAGTCCACCATTATAAAGAGGCTGCACAAATTTGATCTACATGGGAGGTGTGCCAGGAGGAAACCTTTGCTGTCCAGAAAGAACATCAGAGCAAGACTAAAGTTTGCCAATGAACACCCAGGCAAATACCAGCACTTCTGGAACAATGTGCTCTGGACAGATGAGTCAAAGGTAGAGCTACTTGGCCACAGTACCAGAAGACATGTTTGGCGAAAACCAAAGACAGCATTTTACCACAAGAACCTGGTACCAACTGTAAAGCATGGTGGTGGAAATATTATAGTTTGGGGCAGCTTTGCTGCATCAGGGCCTGGGCAGCTCACCATCATAGAATCCACTATGAATTCTTCATTGTACCAGAGGGTGCTTGAGGATAATGTGAGGCCATCTGTCGGAACGTTGAAGCTCAACCGAAGGTGGACCTTGCAACATGACAATGACCCTAAACATACCTGTAAAACCACCAAGGAATGGCTGAAAAGAAAGAAATGGAGGGTTCTGGAATGGCCAAGTCAAAGCCCGAATCGAAATCCCATCGAGATGTTGTGGGGGGATTTGAAACGAGCTGTGCATGCCAGAAACCCCTCAAACATCGCACAGCTGAAAGACTTCTGCATGGAGGAGAGGGGACAAATTTCTCCCAGTCGATGTCAGAGACTGGTAGACAGTTATAAGAAACGCCTACCGTATTTTCCGGTGTATCAACCGCGGTTTTTTACCGACGGGAAGACCCTAAAAAAGGGGGTGCGGTTGATACACAGTAACAGAAAAATTTGCGCATTAAAAACTGTCATATCAACGGGACGTAATCTTTATATTCCTTTGGGGTTGCAGGGATACAATGATGAATGATCGTCAATTACGTTACTAAGGTAGGTTCAACGCCGATTACTGCTGCCAGTCAAAATACAAGAAAGTTTGAAGTTTGTAATATTTGATTTTTCTATGCGTGTTTGTGAAAATGTGTACTTTCACTCGTCCTCTTTGAATGACAAGTCACATAGTGAATAGAGTGTGCTAAATAAAGACAGGATTAAGTCACAAAACAAAAGCGTCAACATGGTAAACAGGATGTTTTGCATGGGACATTATGACGTACCTATTGTCTAACCAACGCCGCGGTATTACCTATTGAAGTCGGCTTTGATGCCGCCGCATGGGCTGGGCGAATGTATAAAACGGAGAGGTCAACGGGGAGTTTCACCATTCGTTCTATCCTGTTCGAGCTATCAAGACCAAGATTCACCATTCGCTTCTATCCTTACCAAGACCAAGCTTCACCATTCGGTTCTATCCTGACCAAGACCACGAGATGGCACCGTGATCATTCACAGCAGCTTTCAAGCTCCGTGCCTGCAGGTTTGCAGTAGAGTTTAGTAATCGGGCGGCCGGCCGACACTTCGGAATCGACGAGTCCGTCATTAGACGCTGGCGGACTAACAAGCAGACGCTGGAGACGATGCCGAAAAAGAAGAAGGCGATGAGGGGCAAAGCAGCCCAGTGGCCGGCCTTGAAGGAGAGACTGCTAAT
This sequence comes from Myxine glutinosa, assembly GCF_964187855.1. Classification (NCBI taxonomy): domain Eukaryota; kingdom Metazoa; phylum Chordata; class Myxini; order Myxiniformes; family Myxinidae; genus Myxine; species Myxine glutinosa. The sequence goes on from NC_136269.1 coordinate 6,579,225, forward strand.
GTGGGTGAGAGAGAAGCGAGCCGAGGGACACGCCATCGCGACACTAGCGTTGCGACTCCAGGCCCGACTCATCGCCAGGGAAACAGGGGTCGATGACTTCACGGCCAGTACGTCTTGGGCGTACAGGTTCATGGGTCGTCATGGCCTTTCCATTCGCCGGCGAACCCACATCGCACAGAGTCTCCCTGATGACATAGCAGAGAAGACTGCTAATTTTCAGAAGTTCGTGATCAAGTTCCGCAAGCAGCACGACTATCCCCTAAGCCGCATCAGCAACGCAGATCAGACGCCGCTGACCTTCGATGTGTCTCGAGGGACCACCATCTCGGCCAAAGGTGACAAGTCGGTGTCCATCACTACAACGGGTCATGAGAAAGATCGTTTTACGGTTATGCTAGCGTGCACCGCTGATGGGGGGAAAGCTGCCGCCGTATATCATCTTCAAGAGGAAGACGCTACCAAAGGATAAATTTCCTCCGGGTGTAATCGTTCGTGCCCAGGCCAAGGGGTGGATGGACCAAGTGCTGGTAGATGACTGGCTCCGCGTCGTGTGGGGGAGACGAGTTGGTGGGCTTTCACGGCGACGGAGCATGCTCGTCCTCGACGCCTTCCGTTGTCACAAGACAGAGGAGACCAAGTCAACGCTGAGGGGGCTCAACACTGATCTGGTGATGATCCTGGGTGGCATGACGTCGCTGCTGCAGCCGCTAGACGTTTCAGTCAACAAGCCGTTCAAAGACGGTCTGCGGCGCTGTTGGTCGGAGTGGATGCTGTCGGGGGACAAGACCTTCACCAAGACTGGGAGGATGAGGAAGGTGGACCTCCCGACGATCTGTAGCTGGATACTGAAGGTCTGGGAGGAGTTGCCGGCAGCCATCATCGAGCGGGCCTTCCTCAAGTGCTGCATATCTAATGCCCTTGATGGCACTCAAGATGACATCATCTGGGAGGATGAAGTGGCAGTGACCGACGATGGAGAAGAGGATAACGACGACGATGATCTCGCCTACCCCGACTCGGATTGGACTGAAGAAACAGATGACGAGGACTTCTTCGGATTTTAGAGCCTAAACCCAACGGCCCTTTTCCGACGATTGAGAAGAGGATAACGACGACGAGGATCTCGCCTACCCCGACTCGGATTGGACTGAAGAAACGGATGTCGAGGACTTCTTTGGATTTTAGAGACTAAACCCAACGGCCCTTTTCAGGGCCCCACATTGGCAAGAGCCAAAACCCAACGGCCCTTTTCAGGGCCCCACATTGGCAAGAAAGAATAATTATAATGTTTTTTAAATTCTCTTTCAACTCATTTCATGTGTTTTCACTCTTTCTCTGTCTTCAGTCTCTCTTTCCTTTCATCATATTTCGCTTTCCATTTTATTTATTTATTCTCTTCTCTTTTTTAAATTTTCCTGATTTTTTTTTTTTTTTTTTTAAAGTAAAAAATCGGGGGTGCGGTTGATACACCGGAAAATACGGTACTTGAGGTTGTTTCTGCCAAAGGGGGCAATACTACCTATTAGAGCCAATGGTGTACTTACTTTTTCCACATGCGAAATTTGCATGTTTATTTAAATTATACAATGGACTACAAAATGTAAATGTTTCATGATATTTGTTATATTATATCACCATTATCTATCAATATTGTTGAAATGAAGATCAAATAGCTGTATGTTGAAATATGTTGATAAAGTCAAAACTTTACATAGGGTGTACTTACTTTTTCACGTGACTTTATATATATATATATATTGTCGCGATCCCGGCTGTGAAATGGTTCCCAGCACGGAATACGGACGTTAATGTCCGGGCTTCAAGTAGTCCACGGAGTGGACAGAGAGAACTCAATAAACACAATTGTGTTTTAATCGGCCTTCTAGGGGTAAGGCACGATGCTTTATTGGCTCGATCACAAAAACCATAAATGGTAACAGAATGGAATACACTGCACAAAGCCTGCAGGAACTGTCGGCCCCAGAAGCTCCAAACAGGACGCAGGCAAGATCACTCGCGGTTCCAATCGACGATCTCCGGGACTCGGAGGGTAACAGAGTGGAATACACCGCACCAAGCCTGCAGGAACTGTCGGCCCCAGAAGCTCCAAACAGGACGCAGGCAAGATCACTCGCGGTTCCAATCGACGATCTCCGGGACTCGGAGGGTAACAGAGTGGAATACACCGCACAAGGCCTGCAGGAACGGTCGGCCAGCAGCTCCAACACGACGCAGGCAATATCTGACTCACGGTTCCAATCCACGAGATCCGGGAATCACTCGTTCTCTTCCGGAGTTACTCACTCGTAAAATACAGAACGGTAAACGATCAGCCCAACGCGGCTGTCGTGAAGATTAAGGGAAATCCCTTTATCTATTTCCCACTCGGAGCCTTCGAGAGTCGCGTCCGTTGCATAAGATGGCGACCGCGCTCTCTGGACTCTCCACCAATCACGTGCCGAATCGCCTCCCGATCGCGTGAGGCTCCAAGGAGGCCACGTCACGCGGTGGGCGGGGCACCAAATCTGGGTGAGAACAGGTGGTTTCACCGGTGGTTTCTCACAGTCCTCCCCCCCTAAGTAAAAACCCCGTCGAATAGACGGCGTTTTTAAAACCAGTATTTGTAGTAGGTGCAAATCACATGGCAAGATGATGGCGGTAATCGCTAACAGGCAATTAACGCAATTAACAATTATTAACACTTATTAACAACAATAACGCAACAACGCAACAATACAACGCAACGCAATAGCGCAACAATAACGCAATTATTAACGCACAGGCATTAACAGGTTAACAATGAACCAGTTTGGTTTTTTTTTTTCACACACAAATTTTAACACCATACACCACATTAATATCTACCCTACAAGAGTTACACTTCACACAAAGCACAATAGAGAGGCAAGGGGGCCAAACTCAAGTTGGGGGAAGCGTTGACAGGAAGGAAACGGGCCGAGACCTAGAGCGGCGGGTACTCCTCCGGTGTCGAGAACAACAGTCATATGCGTAATGACCCCTTTCACCGCACTGGTAACATCGATCGTTCGGGTCGAAAGGCCTGCGGACCAAAGGGCGTCTGAAACGAGGCCGCCGCGACATGCCATTCGACATCTCGACGCACACACGCGATCCGCAAATTAACCTTCCATCAAGGCCTCTGACCGAATCTTCAGCATCTCGTGGCTCTTCAAACTCAACAACTGCAAATCCAGGTGGGTTTCGAGCAACCCATACGTTGCGGAGTGGTCCGTAATGTTCGAAGACCCTCCCTAGCTCGGCTTTCGCTGCTCCATTGCCCAGGTTTCCCACATATACCTTAGCATTAGCGTTCCTGCTGAATCGCGACATGGCGGGAGCGGTCCCTGAGGAGCACGGCACCTGAGGGTGGCTTGACGGGAGGCTCGGGTGGACTTCAGCTGACGCAACGTCACCGTCGGGAACTGGAGTCGAGGCGCTAGGCTCCTCGGACCAGAGTGAAGACATGTCTGACTCCGCCACTCTCTCCGCCTGTTTACTCTGGGATCTAGTGACCCCCCCACAGGTCAGAGTCAATGACTCCTCCCTGGCCATGGCATCATTGCCAATCAGCAAGGAGACCCCGGGTATCGGGTAGTAGGGTACCACCACACAGGTCACTGGACCCTTAAAAATGTCACTCCGGACCTCGAGGAGGGCAAGGGGATACCGGCCAAGAACCCGGTCAATGCCCCGAAGGAGGGTATACTCGCCGGTATAACGCATCTGAGA
>NC_136269.1:6587974-6600474 GCF_964187855.1 Myxine glutinosa
GTATGGAAATAAAGAATTAATGGCTCGTATTTTGAATTTGACAATTAAAAGTACATGTGAGATGCACGAGGGAGCTCATTTTGATTTGACTTTATTGATACCGTCATGATGCGTCTTGGACAGTTTGATGTCTTGGTTTGTGAATGTTCACCTCCTCGAGTGATATCATTTCTTCGACCTTGATCCTTGACTTTCTTTCTGAGTTTCTTTGACCTATATACTTTCTTGACTTATATACCGATATACAAATGATGTTTAATGATGTTTATTTTGGTTTTGGGTCGTCCTTTCCGCATATCTCGTGGGATTGTGAGTTGGAGAGACGGCCGTGATGGCGGGGAGGGGGATGGAATTCTCTCAAGCAGGGATTCAACCTGTGTCCTTATAAAAGGTCTTTGTCCGAGGTCACCGAGTCCGATCGGTGCAGCCGTGCGTGCGGCACCCGGGAAAACAACATCGTCACAATGAAAACATCGTCACGATGAACGTTATGCGGGAGTCCAAACCTGAGAATGTTGGAGACCAAAGCTGAAATTGGAAAAACTAAATAGCCTATTTTACTCCTGGGGATCCCAGGATTACCCACCAAAAATATCGTTGCGATCGGTTCAGCGGTTTTTGCGGTACCTTCGAACGGACGGACAGACAGACAGACAGACAGACAGACGGACGGACATTTGGTGAATTATAGTACAGTATATATTCAAACATACACGTCAGGTGGGTCGACGACAACCGTTGACTACCTGCTGGTGCGTAGGCGAGATAGGGGGCACCTCCGGGACACAAAGGTGATCCCGGGGGAGGAGGCTGTTTCACAGCACCATTTGGTTGTCTGCGACATAAGGGTGAAAGGTGCGAGGAGAGCTCGGCGGGTGAAGTACCAACCGAGAATGAAGGTGTGGAGGTTGAAAGAGGTGACAGTAAGGGAGGCATTAAAAGAGAGGCTGAGTAGGGTAGAGGATGATGTGGTTGAGCTTGAACGTGGTTGGATGTCAATGAAAGATAGTCTGTTGGGAGCCGTTGGTGAGGTATGTGGATGGACAAAAGGACCACCGAGCATGCACTCGGAAACATGGTGGGGGGATGATGAAGTTGGAAAGAAGATTGACGAGAAGAGGAAGAAGTTCAAGGAGTGGCAGAAGGCGAAGGGTATGGGGGTAGAAAAGTCAGAGCATGAAAGTTATAAGGCAGCCAAGAAGGCTGCAAAGAAAGAGGTGGCAAAGGCGCAGGAGGCATGTCGGAAAATGTTCAGAGAATGCTTGGATTCGGAAGAGGGTCAGAGAGCGGTATTCAGGATTTCAAAGCAGATAGCGAAAGAGAGGTGTGATGTGATGGGGGTGAGTTGCTTGATGGATGAAGTGGGACAAATCGTTGTGGACCCAGATGGAATTAAAGGAAGATGTAAGAGATATATGGAAATACTGTTGAATGCAGAGAATGAATGGGATGGCAACATAGAGAGTAACCCAGTTTTAGGACCGGCAGAGAAGATAACCGAGAAGGAAGTTGAGGAAGCGATAAAAGCAATGAAGAGTAGAAAAGCGGGAGGGCCGACGGGAGTTGTGGGAGATATGTTGAAGGCAGCGGGAAATTGGGGTGTGAAGAGAATGACAGAGATCTGCAATCTGGTGGTGAAAGAAGGCCGCATTCCAGTGGATTGAGAACTGAGTACCCTCGTCCCTCTATACAAGGGGAAAGGTGACCCTCTGGGCTGTGGCTCGTATCGAGTGATAAAGTTATTGGAGCATGGAATGAAGGTATTGGAAAGGGTGTTGGAGAGGAGGATAAGGAAGAAAGTGAAGATTGACGAAATGCAGTTTGGATTTATGCCAGGAAGAGTAACGACAGACGCGCTTTTTATTGTGAGGCAGTTGCAGGAGAAGTACATGGAGAAGAGGAAGAAGTTGTTTCTTCGGTTTGATGATCTGGAGAAAGCATTCGATAGGGTTCCACGTGAAGTAGTGACATGGGCATTGAGGAAGTTAGGAGTGGAGGAATGGTTGATCAGAGTAGTGATGGCAATGTACAAAAGAGCATGCACAGCTGTAAGGACGAAGGATGGGAACAGTGGTGAGTTTGAGGTGAAGGTTGGAGTGCATCAGGGGTCGGTACTAAGTCAACTACTATTTGTAGCTGTGATGAAGGTGCTGGCTCGGAACGGAAAGGAGGGTTTACCGTGGGAGTTGTTGAATGCAGATGATCTGGTGTTGATTGCAGAAAGTATTAATGGACTGAAGGAGAAGATGAACAAGTGGAAGGAATGTATGGAGGCAAAAGGTCTGAAGGTGAATATCGGAAAAACGAAGGTGATGGCAAGTGGTAAAGCATGTGGTGAGGTGGAAAGAATTGGGAAGTGGTCGTGTGCTGTGTGCAGGAAGGGTGTCGGAGTGAATTCCATTCAATGTACAATGTGTGGTGAGTGTGTTTATCAAAATGTAGTGGTTTGAGAGGGCCATTAACCAGTGTGGCAGCTACATTCAAGTGTAAGGTGTGCACAGAGGGAGCTGCAGATGGAGGAAATATTCATTTGGATCTTGGAGACGGCGTGAAGCTGGAAGGTGTGAAAACATTTTGCTACCTCGGACACATGCTGAATGGAGAAGGTGGATCAGACTCGGCAACGGTTGCTGAAGTGAGATGTGCATGGAAGAAGTTTTGGGAACTGAGTGGCATGCTGATGAGGAGGGGAGTGTCGTTGAAGCTGAAGGGAAAGGTGTATGCTGCACGTGTGAGAAGTGTTATGATTTATGGGAGTGAGACATGGGTAATGAACGTAGAGCAGCAACGAAGGCTGGAAAGGGTGGTAATGCGAATGGTTCGACGGATGTGTGGAGTATCGTTGAGAGAGAGGAAGACAAATGATGAATTGCGAAAGATGATGGGAATAGAGCCTGTGATGGATGCTGTGAAGAGAAACAGGTTGAGATGGTTTGGTTATGTGTTGAGGAAGGATGAAAGTGACTGGTTGAGAAGAGTGATGGAAATGAATGTACAAGGAAGTAGAGGACGGGGAAGACCGAGAAAGACTTGGCTAAAGATGGTGGAGGAAGAAATGCGGGCAAGGGGGTTAACAAGGAGAGATGCAGAAAATAGGGCAAGATGGAGAAGATTGTCATGGGGACCGCAAGGCTAACCCCCGCTCTCGCAGGGAAAATGGCCTTAAAATGCCTGTTGTTGTTGTTGTTTTATATATTCAAACACTCCTTGTAATGTGATTTTTATTCACGTGTGAAGGTTGTTTGTCTTTCTTGCTCCATCCTGCTTATGTAATGTAGTTAAACAAAACACGGTCCTCATGGCAATTTATATAATTTTTTCAGTTTAAACCTGTTTTATTTTGTTGTGTAGACTTTCCTGAAGGTGAACATTTGGTGTGTGCTATTCAGGCTGGAGTGTGGGAGACACTAATGGCTGCCGTGGAGATCCTAATACGAGAGACTCATCCGGCCCAGATTTTCAATGTAAAACAGCTTCTCCGTGCCCGACTCGTGGAGCAGCTTCTGCTGACGTGCCTTCTGCTGCAGGTGTGTTGCCTTTACCCAACTACTGTGCCACGTTTTGCTTTAACCGAGCTGAATTGCTGGTTCATTTTGTGTTGTTGTTTTGCTGATTCATTTTACCATACAACAACAACAACAGGAATGTTATGGCCGTTTTCCCTGCTAGATTCATTTTACCATAGGAATACCATTTTTCTGTTATTTTTACCATGCTTAGTGTGTCTTTTTTGCGTTTCTGTTTCTTTATGCGTGTTTGTCCATCTTTTTTGCACAGCTGTCTGTCTCTTTTTGCGAGTCTGTCTGTCTCTGTGCATGTTTGCCCGTCTTTTTTGCACATCTGTCTGTCTCTTTTTGCATGTCTGCCTGTCTCTTTTTGCATGTCTGCCTGTCTCTTTTTGCATGTCTACCTGTCTCTTTTTGCATGTCTGCCTGTCTCTTTTTGCATGTCTGCCTGTCTCTTTTTGCATGTCTACCTGTCTCTTTTTGCATGTCTACCTGTCTCTTTTTGCATGTCTACCTGTCTCTTTTTGCATGTCTACCTGTCTCTTTTTGCATGTCTACCTGTCTCTTTTTGCAAATCTGTCTGTCTCTTTTTGCATGTCTACCTGTCTCTTTTTGCATGTCTACCTGTCTCTTTTTGCATGTCTACCTGTCTCTTTTTGCATGTCTACCTGTCTCTTTTTGCAAATCTGCCTGTCTCTTTTTGCATGTCTACCTGTCTCTTTTTGCATGTCTACCTGTCTCTTTTTGCATGTCTACCTGTCTCTTTTTGCATGTCTACCTGTCTCTTTTTGCAAATCTGCCTGTCTCTTTTTGCATGTCTACCTGTCTCTTTTTGCATGTCTACCTGTCTCTTTTTGCATGTCTACCTGTCTCTTTTTGCATGTCTACCTGTCTCTTTTTGCATGTCTACCTGTCTCTTTTTGTATGTCTACCTGTCTCTTTTTGCATGTCTACCTGTCTCTTTTTGCAAATCTGCCTGTCTCTTTTTTGCATGTCTACCTGTTTGCAAATCTGCCTGTCTCTTTTTGCATGTCTGCCTGTCTCATTTTGCAAATCTGCCTGTCTCTCTTTGCGTGTCTGCCTGTCTCTCCTTGCGTGTCTGCCTGTCTCTTTTTGCATGTCGACCTGTCTCTTTTTGCAAATCTGCCTGTCTCTTTTTGCAAATCTGCCTGTCTCTCTTTGCGTGTCTGCCTGTCTGTCTTTGCATGTCTGCTTGTCTCTCTTTGCATGTCTGCCTGTCTCTCTTTGCATGTCTGCCTGTCTCTTTTTGCATGTCTGCCTGTCTCTCTTTGCATGTCTGCCTGTCTCTATTTGTATGTCTGCCTGTCTCTTTTTGTGTTTTTGCATGTCTGCCTCTCCTTTTGCATGTCTGCCTGTCTCCTTTTGCATGTCTGCCTGTCTCCTTTTGTGTGTCTGCCTGTCTCCTTTTGCATGTCTGCCTGTCTCCTTTTGTGTGTGAGCCTGTCTCCTTTTGCGTGTGTGCCTGTCTCCTTTTGCGTGTGTGCCTGTCTCGTTTTGCGTGTGTGCCTGTCTCGTTTTGCGTGTGTGCCTGTCTCGTTTTGCGTGTGTGCCTGTCTCGTTTTGCGTGTGTGCCTGTCTCGTTTTGCGTGTGTGCCTGTCTCGTTTTGCGTGTGTGCCTGTCTCGTTTTGCGTGTGTGCCTGTCTCGTTTTGCGTGTGTGCCTGTCTCGTTTTGCGTGTGTGCCTGTCTCGTTTTGCGTGTGTGCCTGTCTCGTTTTGCGTGTGTGCCTGTCTCGTTTTGCGTGTGTGCCTGTCTTTTCACCCATGATGTACCAAAGTCTTCACGGCATTAGAAAAATCAGGATGGGGAGGGTGGGAGTTGCTCCCCAAAATATGTATTCTTTTTTGTTTGTTAAAAGTCTTATGATTACGTTAGTATGATTCTACATGCTGCTCTGGCTCCCAGCAATTACTGAAATTGGTTTAAAATACCGTGATACCGTTTAAAATACTTTTAGTCGGTGTAGTATACTGCTTTATTTTAGCAGGTGGGTGCCCAGGAGTATCGTCTTTGTTTTTCTATTTATATTAGCGCACTCATCTGTCCCTGTTCCTCGCTTTTTGCATCTCTGTCCCTGTCCCTCTCTTTTCGCATGTCTGTCCTTGTTCCTCGCTTTTTTGCGTGGCTATGTTCCTGTCACTCTCTTTTTGTGCGTCTGTCTGTCCATGTCATCGATTGTTTTAATTTCTTTACCTTATGCTGTCCATGACCCAGACATTTATTTGTAGGGGCAGGGAGTGGGTGGGGGGTTGTACCTAATGCATGATTACTCACCCAGAGGTGTGAATTTTTTGAATAGTAACACATGATCGGTAATTCCACATCAGAATGTGTGTTTTATACTTCTCCCACTCCCCTCACCCCCCTTTCCCACGCCTCCTTCCCCCAAGCCCTCTCCCTCCCACAGATCTCCCGATGTCCCTGCTCTCAAATGTTGTGTTTGTGTGCTTCCCCTTCTCTCCCCATGTTGTCTACCGCTCCCCTTATTATATATTTAGTGTATCTGTTTGATTTTTTTTTTGTGTGATAAATGTTAGCTCTTTCACGAGCCTCGATCCTGTATACAAAACAAAAAATTTAAAAAATCAGTAATCCTCCTTGCCGTTGAATCAAATTTTCCACTTGGATGCGGATCGGTGGACAGAGATTTGTGTGGATGTGGGCGTAGTCGTGCCGTTCCGTTTTATCCCGTATATGACAGACTTCATCGAGCGAACGTTGATGAATTTTTCTCTCCTTGGCCTTAACATGTCCACTCCTACACATTTGTTCAATTTTTCCGTCAGTGAATTTCGAGTCTGACACCACAGCTTGCGGTTTGCGATTGTGCATTTACGGAGTGTCATGCTAATTGGATTCACATACATGTGCATGTATGAAGGGGAGAGGTGGGAGGGGGTAAGAGGATGTTTGAGTTCATCCATTCTGTCAGTTTGCTTATGTAATACGTAGATTATTCTCTGAACCATCACAAGCATGTCATCGATTTTGAGTGATTTATTTTTAAACTGCATGGAGCAATTTGTGTGGACTTGACTATTGAAGAAGAAAGCATTTGAACTACATCTACATTGATCTTTAATGGCTTTTGTTTCTCCTCTATGGCCACCTGTTCCTCTTTCCTCCTGTTTGACGAATTCCTTCTTGAGGCTGTTCAATCCCAATCTTTCCTCGAGAACTTCCAGCAGGTGGTGCACCACTGCGTCATGTTATCCCCCATCCCTACCCTCCATCTTTACTACTCCTAGCCCAACCTCTTACTCCCAGGTTGCAGTGTTTCCTCTCCCTCCTCTGTCGCTCTCTTTCCCCGTTTGTTCATTACCTTGCTTGGTATGTCCCTCCAGGACCCGACCGCTGTATTTTCAGTGTTTCCTCTTTCCTCGATCGTTCCACACAAAGCACTAAATCGTACATTGATTGCTTCATACAACGAAAGGAAATGAAGGAAATTGATTTGTCGGACTTGAAGGAAGTGGATCAACGAATATTCTGGAGTAATTGTAATTTATTGGAGCAACCTGAATGGAAGTGTCGGAGTGAATCGTGAGGTCTTGTTTTGTATGCAGCACTGCGATGCGCGCAGCATCATTTTGTGGCGGTGTGCATCTTTGCCGCTGATGCACTGCCCCCTGTAGGCTCGAAGAGGAATTTGTAATTTGTTCAGTATATGCCGTTGATAACTCACCTGCACTTTGCGAAGGACACCGTGAGATCTTTAACGTTCACAAATGCGGGAGACGGGACGCCCGGCTTAACATCCATCCGAGGGATGCCGTCCCTACCTGCAAAACACCAGACAACAGTTTACTGTTGGGTTGGGATTCAAACCCAGGCTAGACAGCTTAGAGTGGAGTGTGTGTGCACCTCTAGGGTCTCGGCTATCCTGTCCACCTCGTGATCATTGCTTTTCCTTAGTCTTCGTCATGCTCTTGCTGTTTGGGTCTGCCAATGTAAAGCACTGTTTGTTAAACCTGAGTTTGCATCGACCTTCTCGTGCTCGTGCATCTATAATGTTTCTTGTTGTTGTTTTTTTATTGTCGTTCTTTTCTCAAAAGAGGATTTTTTTACACTGGAAACCCTTTTCTCTGCCTTTATCACTGAAGGAGAACGAAAATGAAGACCCAATCAGCTTACCTCCTGCCGTGAGCCGTGCCTTGGTGCGACTTGTTGAGGAGTTAATAGGTTCTCCTCCGGATAGTGAGCTTCTAGCATCGGTGTGCAGCTTTCTCCTTGCTGCGCACTCCCCGGCCTCCACTTACGTGTGCCATACCAGTGCTGCCTTCTATTTCTCACTGCACACAGGTGTGTGTGTGTGTGTGTGTGTGTGTGTGTGTGTGTGTGTGTGTGTGTGTGTGTGTGTTTGCGTGTGGGCCTCGTGTGTTGTGGCACAACCCCAATACCAGTGCCATTTAGGTGGGGTAAAGTCCGGGTAAATTACTGTTGTGTTCTCCATATTCTCATCGTAGAAGATTGTTGAAACTGCTTTTGAAGGCTATGCCCTCAACATGTACACACACATCCACACATATGCATATTCAATCATTGAATCGATCATTGAAAATCAATCGAACAATTGAACGGCATTCATTGATAATGTGGACGTCATCCTACGATGTTTACAAAAGGCCCTCCCATAAAGTTCAAAGATCACTCGATCCCAGGGATAATTGGGGGTTTATGGCAGAAGCGCCGCTGTACGATCCCCCGAGCCTTATGCTGGCCCACGTTGTTCGGATTTTGCAGTACGTGCCCCAATATTAGTTACGTGGGCGAGCTGAGAAAGGTCTCCAACTCTTTCGTTGTGCAGAAGCACAGTCCTTCCTCTCAGGTACTTTTCCAAGTATTTCCGGCTTCTTTTAAAAGCTTTGTGAGTCATTTTACCTGACAATGCTTATGTCGCACACACGATATACGGAAAAATGAATTGATCAGCATTGCTGCTAAAGGGTTATGCACATGCTCGCCGAGCATTCTGGGAGGACTACTTCATTTTCGAAGGTCCCACATTGTAGACAGGTAAATTATTGAATGCATAAGTGTTTTATCGAGCTTGTCATCTTTCAATCCAACAAGGAGTCTGACTTCCTCAATCTTCTTCCTCAATCTACTGGCTCATCATTTTTCCTCCAAACACATTATTTTTGTGATTTTTTGTCCCTCTCCTCCTCATCCACTGCAAATGAAACCATGTTTACCAAACTGGCACACAGGGACATCTTTTATAGACTAATTGATGTAGGAGGGAACAGGGCGAATGCCAAAACCGAAAGGGACAACATATCCATAGTTCGGTGCCATTCACGTTTCCCTTTCGATCTCCATCGCTGAATGTTTCACAAAACATCGCAATGTGTGTGGGGCTTCATTCTGGACCGACACATGCAAGCATATGTGTAATCCCATGCTTGATTTTTCTTGTATTGCGATGCAACAATTAAAATGTTTGGTTTTTGTATTGCTTCCTTAACCAGATGGCCGCATTGTTGAAGAGAAGCTCTGCGCCATCAATGCATTAAGAATGCAATCGTCCCCTCAGGCCTCTGCTCCAAACACACCCGACTCAAGTTGCAGTTTTGCCTTTGATTCCCCGAAAGTCCCGTTCGTCTCATCCTCCTCAAACACTTCAGGTGAGTATTTGAGCTTTTGAACGTCCACCTGTTCAATTATGTTCATCCGTTATCGCCGTTTGCATTTTGATCGTGTCCCACAGCTCCGATGTCAATGCATGCAATGCTCTGTGTGGTCTCACTTGGAAACGAAACCATAACATCCTTGTGCGTCACAGATAGGGTGTTACCTGAAAGATTGTGCTATCCTTTGGTGGTAATAAGAGCTTGTGTTGTCTGCTAACATCTCCTTATGGGTGTTAGAATCCCATTGTTTACAAAGATGAGGCCAACTTGTTTACCAACACTGAACAAATTCTAAACTCTTGTCTTGGCTGAGGACTGCTTCAGCAGCACCCTGCAATGGAGTAGAGAAGTGTCCAAGGTGTGAAAATGTAAATGACCTATTGTGAATGGCTCTATGAATGGTTGTGATGCACTCGAAGTTGGCCATTTGTTTCCATTGATGTTGGGGATGCCTTATTGCTGCGTATTTGCACTCACCATGGGGAATGGGGATGGTTTCAAGTGTAAAATAAGATACGGTCGGACCCCGCTATTTGCGGAATCGACATATTCGTAGTTTATAAAATCCGACATGTTTCTCGATCCGCGGAAAAGTGTCCCCCAAATTCGCGGTTTTTTTTTCTTTTCATGGATGTGTTCCGGGAAATCGCCGTTCCCCCCCCCCCCCCCTCCCCCCCTCCTATTCGCGGCCATGTTACACGAATTCGCTATTTTTAAGGGGTGCAAAAAAAAAAATTAACGGGCTGCTAGCTTGACACATTTATAAAACCCATCTTTTACCAGCCATGCAAAAAGCAGGTAGACGTACGCAAAACAACATCTTGTACAAGTCGTGAGCATGACCTGCTTATACAGTACAGTGCAGTACCGTACATTCACTGCCATGTGCTAATGTGCTTTGCGTTTTCGTGGCTTTCGCGGGCGCGAATTTTAGCCGCACTATAAGCGAGCTTTGCGGGATATCCCACCAGATGTGTAAACAAGTCAACTCTGCGAATTATGGAATGCAAACGCTTCATTAAAACAATTACAGTTTGCAATTTACGGCAAAGCATCATCAGAGATGTCACACAATGAAAACGCTTCGGGGGATGTTCCATCAGCGACGAGAAGATGTCATCCTCCGCGAATTATAGAATGCGAACGCTTCATTAAATCTACGATTGAAATTAGCAGATCGGCTCAATACGGCATCATCCGATAACATCCCCCACAAACAATGGGCTCCCGCAAATACCCACAATGTTCGCAATCCTACATATATGCAGATTGTGTCCTCAATCTCGATTATTGTTCTCGTCCCATTGCTTCAACCTGTGGTTTTGACTCGCTCTGCTCATCGTTCAATCATAGCTCCCAAGCGCAAGAGCAGTGCCGGAGATGTGTAGACTACCAAGAGGCAGAAGAAAGTGATGTGCCTGAGCCAGAAAGTGGAGCTGCTCGACCGCCTCTTGAGAGGAGAGAGTGCGGCCTTTGTTGACAGGCATTACAGCGTCAACGAATCCACCGTTCGCTACATACGGAAGAAGGCGATTCATGAGAAAGCTTCAGCGAGCACTGTATCGAGTACGAAGGTGGTCACCCATGTCCGGAATATCCACATGGAAAGGATGGAGAAGACTCTCAGAATATGGATCGAGGACAACACGCAGACGAGGGACTTCATGCTGAAAACCATGATGCTTAACCGTTCCCGAAGCCCACTCATCGAGGACGAGTTGGATGCCATTCCAAAGGTTTCCGAGGAGGAGGAGGCGGCGGCGGGCAGTAATGAGGAAGAGGTGTCGAGGTCCAACCTCACAGTCCAGTTCCAGGGCGTGTTGCTGCAGGACATGCGGGTGATTGTCGACAGCGTGCAAGATGCTAACCCAGTCATGGAGAGGTACCTCAAGTTTTAGAGAGGCTTTGATGATGTGCTGCTCCCGTACAAAGAGCTGCATCAAAATGTTGGGCAATCTGCCAGGCAGCTCCCCATTACCCATTTCTTCAGCCCTGCTCCCTCCACCTCAACATCATCAACACCCTCTCCAGCGTTCCTCTCATTGTCCTCACCGGCATTCGCACCGGCATTCACACCAGCATCCTCACCATAGGGGGCACCTCCGGAAAGAACTGGGAAGTGGCCCTGTGCTGTGTGCAGGAAGGGTGTCGGAATGAACTCCATTCAATGTACAATGTGCACTGAGTGGGTTCATCAAAAATGTAGTGGTTTGAGAGGGTCATTAACCAGTGTGGCAGCTACATTCAAATGTAAGGTGTGCACAGAGGGAGCCGCAGATTGAGGAAATGTTGAGTTGGATCTTGGAGACGGCGTGCAGCTGGAAGGTGTGAAAACATTTTGCTACCTCGGAGATATGCTGAATGGAGAAGGTGGATCAGACTCGGCAACGGTTGCTAGAGTGAGATGTGCATGGAAGAAGTTTCGGGAACTGAGTGGCGTGCTGATGAGGAGAGGGGAGTGTCGTTGAAGCTGAAGGGAAAGGTGTATGCTGCATGTGTGAGAAGTGTTATGATTTCTGGGAACGAGACCTGGGTAATGAACGTAGAGCAGCAACGAAGGCTGGAAAGGGTGGAAATGCGAATGGTTCGATGGATGTGCAGAGTATCGTTGAGAAAGAGGAAGACAAATGATGAATTGCGAAAGATGATGGGAATAGAGCCTGTGATTGATGCTGTGAAGAGGAACAGGTTGAGATGGTTTGGTCATGTGTTGAGGAAGGATGAAAGTGACTGGTTGAGAAGAGTGATGGAAATGAATGTAGAAGGACGTAGAGGACGGGGAAGACCGAGAAAGACTTGGCTAAAGATAGTGGAAGAAGAAATGCGGGCAAGGGGGTTAACAAGGAGAGATGCAGAAAATAGGGCAAAATGGAGAAGATTGTCATGGGGACTGCAAGGCTAACCCCCGTTCTAGCAGGGAAAATGGCCTTAAAATGCATGTTGTTGTCGTTGTTGTTGTATCCTGACCAGCATTCTCACCAGCGTCCTCACCTTCTCCTACCTCTCCTGGCTCTCCCTTATTGCACTATTTTGTTGCACCATCATTTGGGTCGCCCTCAAAGTTCGAGGAATTCTTGGGATTTTAATTCATCACCATCATTTGAAAGTTGCGTGTGTTTGTAAAATAAAATTTTTAAATGGTACATGATGGTGTTGTTTGCTTTACTTTCACAGTACGGTATGGTTAACCATTCTAATAAACTGGAAGCGCATTCCTTCAATAAATTAGCAATGGTACCTGGTGTTGTCGTTTATTATTTTTTTTTGGAAGCATTTTGTGTGAAACTGTAGTCATGTGCATTTGCTGTTGAAAACATTTTAGACTTTTAAAATATTCCTCC
>NC_136269.1:6605474-6620474 GCF_964187855.1 Myxine glutinosa
GTGCATCAAGTCCCCTCTTCACTCCTCACTCATAACTCCTCACACCATCCCCACCCATGCTGTTGTACACAAATATGTAACTCCGTTCTGTTTTTTAATTTAACATTATTACCTTCGCCACCGAAGGTAGGACAGAGGTTATGTTTTCATCCCTGCCTGTCTGTGTGTGAGCAGGATATCTCCAAAAGTTGTGGACGGATTCAGACGAAATTTGTTTGGTGGACAGGTTGGAAGTGTGACAAGGCGGGGGGAAAAAAAAAAAAAAAAAAAAAAAAAATATATATGATTCTTCACCATTGAGAGATGGGGACAAAAACGATATGTAGCAATCAAAACTTTGCAGATGAATTTATGACAAAACTAGGTGTATGAGTTTTCGATTGTATCTAGTGTATGAAGTTTAACAAAACTAGGTGTATGAAGAACAAGCCAATTCGATTTTGGTTCAGGTCCAGATTCATATCCGGCCTATCATTGGGATACACAATGTATACTGTTCAGTCTGGCAGACGTATGCGCTCTTCCGAGTGCCATTTTAGTTCATTAAGTAGTCCCAGAAGTACCCACACCCACCTTTTTTCTCATTCCTTTCTACCTCCCTAATACCATGTCGACAAAATCCAAAGCAACATAAAATACAAGGTTTTATTCCTATCCTCTTACTGATCAACTGAAAAATATTTAGGATTTATTTTGGCATCCAGTTATTTATTCAAACATCGTTCTTATTTCATATTTCTTACCTTTACATTGTCCCTTGCCCTACCTTCTGGACAGCTCCCCAACAGAGGATGGCTTGCTACTCATCTTCTGTGGTCTTTATCGTCTTCTGCACACCATGTTGCTCCTTCTGCCAGATTCGATGCTTCCTGCTTTCACTGACGGCCTACTCACGGCTGAGATGCTGATTGTCTTGTGCAACCACCCCTCACCTGACGCACGACTCTCTGTCGTAAAGGTAATCTCTGCCCATAGATCAGACTCATCATGTTGTGGGTTTATATAAACTAGTGCACCCATTCCCTACGGGAGCGGCAGGAAGGGTCATTCCTCTCTGGGGTATATAGATTACAGTAGATCTAGGGTCAGGTGTATTTGGTGGCGTAACAAGCATAGACTGATGTCCAGATTCCTTCAAATTTATTTTATTTTAGTGTTAAACAGCGTCAGCGAATGTTTAAAAAGGTAATCTTGCGTGTTTGTGATTTATAATATTTTTACTTCTGGTAGGGGCCGTTGGCCTGTAAATGTTAACATGGCGTTTGTTCAAGGAGAAAACACTCCTTGGTGAGGTATGATATTATTAGTATTAATATTGTTTTATAATCGCATTAATATTATGCTATTGCCATTGGGTTTGTTTTTAGAAGCATCCTTGGAAAAATGCCACGATCAAACTATCTTAACACTGATATACAACTCAATATATACAACTCAATAATAACCGCCCTGGCTGCTCCCACGTATTTCTCGTCACCAAGTTCATACAGCGCGAATGATTCCCTTCAAGCGCGTCTCCTTTCTCCGAACTCAGAACTCCTCGACTCAACTTGACGAGCGCCTGCCCCTCCCTTCTCATAACTCAACGAGTGCCTCTCCCTTCTCATAACTCAACGAGTGCCTCTCCCTTCTCATAACTGAGGTGGGGGCTTTGCGCGATCGGTTTTATTGGCACGCCCTTAGCCCGATCGAATGCCCCAACCACGCCATGTGACGCTGTGCTGCAGCCACACACTGTGAGCCCTGATTGGTGGCTCATTCTTACCATCCCCACTGCTGCCGCGCCAATCTCAACCCTCCTCCACCTGCCGAGGCCTACCTCGTGTTAACTCGACTCGTGAGCAACCGATGCTTAACAAACTGGATCGAGCCTGTAGAGGTGGAATGGTTTGTAGAAGTAGGGCCTATCCTCCTATCTTTACAACAACGCAGGATGAACACTGGAAGGGGCCTACTCTCACATATACTAAGACATACCTATACTACAAATGAGGCTACGTGTTGCTCGTGTGACTATCTATGGGGGGCAAACCGTTAACCTTTATTAACCTTTACTGTACCAATCTCAAAACCGCAGCAATATATATATATATATATATATATATATATATATATATATATATATATATATATATATATATATATATATACACACATATATATATATATATACACACATATATACATATATATACATATATGTATATACATATATATACATATATATATATATATATATATATATATATATATATATATATATATATATATATATATACACTAGCAGAAGGACCCGGCATTGCCGGGTGTGGGAGGGGAGGGAAGGGGGAAGGGGAGGGGAGAGGGGGGGAGGGGAGAGGGATGGGGGAGGAGAGGGGGAGGGGGAGGGGAACGGGGAGGGGAGGGGAACGGGGGGGAGGGAGGAGGGGGTGGGGGGAGGGTGGAGTGGGAGGGTGGGGGGGAGGGAGGAGTGGGAGGGTGGGGGGAGGGAGGAGTGGGAGGGTGGGGGGGGAGCGAGGAGTGGGAGGGTGGGGGGAGGGAGGAGTGGGAGGGTGGGGGGAGGGAGGAGTGGGAGGGTGGTGGGGAGGGAGGAGTGGGAGGGTGGGGGGGAGCGAGGAGTGGGAGGGTGGGGGGGAGCGAGGAGTGGGAGGGTGGGAGGAGCGGGAGGGTGGGGGGAGGGGAGGGTGGAGGGTGGGGGGAGGGGAGGGTGGGGGGAGGGAGGAGTGGGAGGGTGGGGGGAGGGAGGAGTGGGAGGGTGGGGGGAGGGAGGAGTGGGGGGGTGGGGGGAGGGAGGAGTGGGAGGGTGGGGGGAGGGAGGAGTGGGAGGGCGGGGGGAGGGAGGAGTGGGAGGGTGGGGGGAGGGAGGAGTGGGAGGGTGGGGGGGAGGGAGGAGAGGGTGGGGGGAGGGAGGAGAGGGTGGGGGGAGGGGGAGAGGGTGGGGGGAGGGGGAGGGAGGAGAGGGTGGGGGAGGGGGTGGGGGAGGGCGAGGGGGGTGGGGGAGGGCGAGGGGGGTGGGGGAGGGCGAGGGGGGTGGGGGAGGTGGAGGGGGAGGGGAGGGGAGAGGGGTGGGGAAGGGGTAGGACAGAAAGGAAGGGGTAGGGGGGAAAGGGAGGAGGAAGGGGTAGGGGGGAAAGGGAGGAGCATGAGGGAAAGGGATGGGCAAGGGGTAGGGCAGAAAGGAAGGGGTAGGGGGGAAAGGGAGGGGAATGGGGGAAAGGGAGGGGGAGGGGAGGGGAAAGGGAGGGGGGAAGGGGAGAGGGTAGGGTGGAGGGAGAAGGGAGGAGGTGGAGGTGGAGGGAGGGTGGGGGAGGGGGAAAGGGAGGAGCATGGGGGAAAGGGAGGGGGGGCAGGGGGAGGGGGGAGGGGGATGGGGAAGGGGTAGGGCAGAAAGGAAGGGGTAGGGGGGAAAGGGAGGGGCATGGGGTAAAGGGAGGGGGAGGGGAGGGGAAAGGGGAGGGGGGAAGGGGAGAGGGTAGGTTGGAGGGGGAAGGGAGGGGGGAAAGGGAGGGGGAGGAGGGAAGGGGATGGGAGGGGAAAGGGGAGGGGGGAAGGGGAGAGGGTCGGGTGGAGGGGGAAGGGAGGGGGGAAAGGGAGGGGAGGGATATAGATGGTTACTGGCAATTGATCACATCCAGAAATGATGTAATCCACACAATTTATGTACTTTACATAACGTTAATAGGAATACATGGCCGTGTAGATGGGAAATACAGTTTGTTTGAAATAAATCACAAATATCAGATGAAAGTGAAAAAAAACCTATGTGGTGTGAATGGCAATGTTCCTCGCTGAAATGTGAAAAAACTGAATTACGTGCGAACGCATAACTGTGAGATTATGGCGGCAAAGTTGGAACATCACGTGATCCTAGCAGAAGTACCCGGCATTGCCGGGTGGGGGAGGGGAGACCCGTACATTCCCAACCCGTACATTCGCCCTCTCGACTCAAGCTCGTATTCGATTCGTATTCGAAATCGAAAGGGGAAAGGGGAAATCCTTCGTATTCGAATTCGTAAACACGAAATATGAATTAAAATTTAATTCATATCGCACAAAATCGACACAAAACACGGTCGCATAAAGGTGAAAAACGCAATGGCTTTTCGCCCTGAAACACGTGCAAACCTGTGACGTGTGACGGGATGGAACATCACATGATCGCTCTGAGCGAATCAGCGAGCTGCTCGCACTGGCTGAGATTAGCGGGAACTTCGCTGAAATGCGCTGAGATAAATATGAATAAAAAATATGGATCTCGTCAAATATGGTCTCAGCCATGTTCGTCCCAGGCTCAATGGCCATGTCTATGCCAAATATCAAGCACGTGAGCCTCTCCGTTTCGGAGTCTATCGGTAACATTACACACACACACACACACACACGCACGCACGCACGCACACACACACACACACAAACTGTGTTTTATATATATATATATATCTTTTTTTTTTCTTTTTTTTTCTTTTTTTTTTTTATTGTCGCGCGAACCCTTCGGTTAACACCAGGACCAGAACGGACTTGCTTGAGGTGACGACCAAACACAGATTTTACTTATGTAGCATGGGAAGAGGAAGGGAAGTGGAAAGCTGCGGCAAAAACACTTACCTGGAGTGCGCCGACCGTGGCTTTGATCCTGCAGGGAATTAATGAACCGAACAACAACAAGATTTAACGTACAAAAATAGAGATTTATTCACGGACCCGATACAATGAAACCGACGGTAATCAATTAAACTAAACTCCTATGTTGACAGGACACAGGAATGAATTACCAAAATAAAAACGTCCGTTATGTAATTGTGAATGTGGTGCGTCCTTATCTGTCCTGTCGTCTCGCGTCTCCATTTGGCTCCAATCTCCAAAGCACACCACGAGGTCCCTCGCTCCAAACTCCAAAGCACCACAAAGGCCCGAGCCAACGCCCACCCCATGCTCCTCGTCGACCGCCCACGAGGCCCCAAAGCACCAAAAGCACCGCTCCAAGCACTACGCAGATGGCGAGCCAACGGCCACCAGGGACCTCCCAAGACCAAGCAGGGAAGCGCAGAGAGCAAAGACAGCCAGAGACAGCCAGAAAGCACAAGGGTTCTAGCTGGACGTGCAAGAGGGCCAGAGGGACGTGCTGCGCAAGAGAGAACTGGATGTGCCAGACTGCAAGAGGCAAAATGTCGTTCGGCGCGCCCTGATATACAGTCAAAAGTCAAAAAGTGAAAAAGTAAGTACACCCCATGTAAAGTTTTGACATTTTCAACATATTTCAACATACAGCTATTTTTTTTATTTTTTTTTTGGATACAGAATCGAGGCTCGTGAAAGAGCTAACATTTATCAAAGAAGCAAATCAAACAAACAAGCAAACAAAGTATATAAAAAGGGGAGCGGTCGACAAGATGGGGAGAGAAGGGGAGGAAGCACACAAACACAACATTTGAGAGCAGGGACATCGGGAGATGTGTGGGAGGGAGAGGGCCTGGGGGGAGAGGCAGGATAGGTATAAAACGCAAGGACACCAAGGACTTCCATGAAAGAAGCCAAAAGTCACCTCAAAAAAGTAGATTTGGGGTGAAATTAGCAGGGGTAGAAAAGATCAAGGTTTTGGATTGGGGAAGATAAGAGATGGTGTGTGAACAGCCGTTTTAAAGACCTGGAGGGAGGAGTGGGATTGAAGAGAGTGAGGGAGTTTGTTCCAGAGGCGGGAGAAAAGAGGAATGAAGGAGTGAAGGTGAGCAGAGAGTCTTGATTTTGGCAGTTTAACCATAAGAGGGTTGCAGGCAGATCTTGTGCGACCTGTAGGAATATTTGGGGGACAGAGCCCAGAGAGAGCTGGGGGAGCAAGGCCGGGGAGGAGTCGGTAGAAGACGGAAAGACCACCAACCTGCCTGCCGGGAGTAAGTGAAAGGCCCTCGGAGATAGCGTCATCGCGGGAGATTCCAATGATTCTGAACGCTTTGGTTTCAACAGCGTGAAGACGAGCTAGGTGTGAGGCAGGGGCACCAGCCCAGAGGGGAGTGCAGTATTCCATTGAGCTGCGGATGAAAGCCTTGTATGTGGTGAGGAGCTCAGGTGTGCCAAGGAAGGACTTCGCACGACGGAGGATGCCCAGTCGGCGACTGGCTTTGGAGGCCAGCTTGGAAATGTGGTTTTCCCAGGAAAGATCATGGCAGACAGTGAGACCCAAAAGCTTGAATGACAGAACTTCTTGGAGAGGATTATTCAGAAAGTAGATGGGAGGGTTGTCCAGTCGGTCTTTTCGGAGAGACATCGTAAGAGTGTGAAATTTGTCAGGATTGAAAGACATGTTCCACTTGTTTGCCCAGTCTGTGATTTTGTCCAGGTCTGCAGAGAGTGAGGAGGCTGCAGACTGCCGATCTGAGGGATGAGGAATGGAGCGGCAGAGAGTGGAGTCATCAGCAAAGAGATAGAGAGGATTTTCAAGAGAGTCAGAGAGATCATTGATGAAGACGAGAAAAAGCACTGGGCCCAGAACACTGCCTTGGGGAACTCCAGCCTGAACAGGAAGAGGAGATGAGAGAAACCCATTCAGGGCCACACGTTGATTACGACGAGAGAGGAAGTCCGCCAGCCATGTGTGGAGATTTCCGTGGATACCAAAGGAGGAGAGTTTGGTGAGCAGAGCGGGGTGCCAGACCGTATCGAAGGCACGTGATATGTCGAGGGAGACGGCTCTAATTTCCTGTTTGGCATTGAGGACCTCCATCCATTGTTGAGACAGCAGAAGCAGCATGTCCAGAGTAGAGTGACCTGGTCTGAAACCAAATTGATGATCAGAGATCAAGCCATTGGAGAAGAGGAAAGATTTCATATCCGAAGCAATGATGGAATTCCATGACTTTGCTGATAATTGGGAGAAGGCTGATTGGTCTGTAGTTGCTAGGATCTGTTTTTGCACCTTTTTGTGCAAAGCGGTGATGTTGGCTGATTTCCAAGCAGATGGCAGTTGACCTTGAGCAAAAGAGAGGGTGAAGAGAACAGAGAGAGGGAGTGAAAGAGCGGAAGAACAGGATTTTAGGACCCGTGGGCTGATGCCGTCAGGTCCAGTTGCAGAATCAGAGTCGAGGGTTGACAGAAACTTTTCCACCTTGTCAGGAGGAAAGGACACGGGGTCCAGGAGCAGCTGGGTATGACTGGGTACGGTGGGTACAGAGAGGGATGGGTTTGGGACACAAGATTTGGAGGCAAACACAGAGTTGAGGCATTCAGCTTTTTCACGTGCGGAGTCAGCTGTGTAGCTGTTTGAGGTAAGGGAGGGGATGGAGGGGGAACAAACACCAGAAACAGATTTGACCAGACCCCACCAGGATTTGGAAGAGGGAGACAGATAAGAGAGTTCGGTCTTGAGAACAGAGAGATATTGTTTCCTGGCTCTCCTGAGGGTGGACACACACTTGTTTCGGGCTTTGTGAAAGGAAATGAGATTTCCTTCCGTTGGATTTGCTTTCCAGGAGACAAAGGCAAGTTGTTTCTGGGCAACAGCCTCACTACAAGATTCCGTGTACCACGGGCGGGAGGAAGGGTATGACAACTGAAGACGAGATGGGATAAATCTGTGCATGAGAGAGAGCAATTTACTTTGGAAGAATTCCCAGGATGAGTTGATGTCAGATGTGGTCGAGATGGGAGACCAGTCCAGATGATTGATGGCTGCTTGAAGACCGTGCCAGTTGGCCTGAGTGAAATGCCAGACTCGTCGACGCTGAGCAGGCTCCCTGAGAATGGTCAGAGAGATGTCCACTTTAACAAGCACATGATCAGATGAGCCGATTGGAGCAGAAGCAGAGCAGCAGACATTTTCAGGGAAGTTAGTCATAACCAAGTCCAGAAGAGAAGATGCTCCGTTGACTGAGATCCGGGTCAGGAAATTGACAGATTGAGTCAGTCCCAGTGAGTCGCAGAAGTCCTTTGCTGAGGAGCCATGGCTGGTGAGAGAGGTACCCACACCCAGCCAACTGGCATGGTGACAATTGAAATCACCACATATGAGGAAGAGAGAGTTGGGATGAGTAGACAGAAGTTGGTCCATATTATCAGACAGCGAGATGTAGATGGAGTCATCACTGTTTGGTGGACGGTACAACACACATATGAACAAGCGGTGGGAGCGAAGGGGAAGCCGTAGCCAGAGGTATTCCTGGGGGTGGGGTGGAGAGAGTGCAGTGCAGGGTGAGTGAGGAAGAGAGTTTTTGACAAAGATAGCAACCCCACCTCCAGGACGAGGATCAGGTCTATCATACCGGAGGAGGGAGTAACCCGGCAGAGATACTAAGGAATCAGAGACATCATGAAGGAGGAAAGTTTCTGTAAAGCAGATCCCGTCTGGTTTGACAGAAGCAACCTGTATGGAGAGATCAGTTGAGTTTGAACGAAGGCCCCGGATGTTTGAGGTCCATACCGTTAATGAAGAGGAAGGGGGAGCATCGGATACACAACAGGGGGGAGGAGGCGTAGGGTAAGATGTGGTAGAGGTGGAAGAGGTAGGGAGAGCTGTTGAAGGTGTGTCCGAGATTTCAGAATAGCTTGGAGAAAGGGAAGGATGGGGCGGACAAAAGGTTTGATGGTGATTGGGTGAGGCACAATGAGGTGTTATTTGAGGAGGGGGAAGAGCGAGGCAGAATGTTGGGGGAGATGGAGGTGAGAGTTGGAAGGGGGAAGAAGCGGGGAGGACGCTTTGAGGAGGGGGATTGAGAGGGGGAAATTGAGAAGAAATGGGGGTGGGGAGATTTGAAGGGGAGGGGTGAGGGAGAGTTTAGGAGGGAAGGGACAAGGGGAGGGATTTGAAAGGGATGGGATATGGGGGAGATATGGGGGAGATTTGGAGGGGAGGGGTGAGGGGGGAGTCTAGGAGGGGAGGGGTGAGGGGGAGTCTTGGAGGGGAGGGGTGTGGGGGGAGTTTAGGAGAGAAGGGGCAAGGGGGGGAGATTTGAAAGGGATGGGTGATGGGGAGGATTAGGAGGTGAGTAGCTAGGGGGAGGATTTGGAGGGTTGGGGTGATGGGGAAGATTTGGATGGGAGGGGTTATGGGGAAGATTTGGAGGGGAGGGGTGAGATTGGATTTTAGAAAGTGTACGATTAATGGGAAATGAACATTCATTGCGAAATGAGTTTCTTGAGATCTTCGAGTCAAAAATACGTTTAAGGACGCTGGAGGGAGGATGGAGTGCAGGAGAGTTTAGGGAATGTAGAAAAGAGGCACTGAAAGAGATGGAATTTTTTTTTGGGATGAATAGATTTGGTGAGCAAGTCGAAAGCAGTCTTTTAAAGAAGAAGAAGAAAAAGGTGTTATAATATACGACGGAATACAGAACTTGAGGGGAAAGTGTAAACATTTTAAAGTTAATAACAGTGAAAACTATCTGGGGAAATGGGGGAGAAACACGTGGTCGAAGAATGAACGAACGAATAAGAACGAATAAACGAATGAGAACAAAGAATAAGAACAGAGAAGGAAATGTTTTATTTGTTTTTTTGTTTTTTTCATAGTTGATTTTAAACAAGGAAGTAGGCTATAGGGTGAAAAGACTGGGAAAAGCAGAGAACGAAAGTTATTGGAGCACAAACGACGGACCGCTGAGAGGTAAACAAAGCCTCAAGGTTGGACACTGTACAAGGTGTGGAAGTGTCCTAATCCTTTTTGTATACAGAGTCGAGGCTCGTGAAAGAGCTAACATTTATCAAACAAACAAATCAAACAAACAAGTAAACAAAGTATATAAAAATGGGAGCGGTCGACAAGATGGGGAGAGAAGGGGAGGAAGCACACAAACACAACATTTGAGGACAAGGACATCGGGAGATGTGTGGGAGGCAGAGGGCCTGGTGGGGAGGCAGGATAGGTATAAAACGCAAGGACACCAAGGACTTCCAGGAAAGAAGACAAAAGTCACCTCAAAAAAGTGGATTTGGGGTGAAATTAGCGGGGGTAGAAAAGATCAAGGTTTTGGATTGGGGAAGATAAGAGATGGTGGTGAACAGCCGTTTTAAAGACCTGGAGGGAGGAGTGGGATTGAAGAGAGTGAGGGAGTTTGTTCCAGAGGCGGGAGAAAAGAGGAATGAAGGAGTGAAAGTGAGCAGAGAGTCTTGATTTTGGCAGTTTAACCATAAGAGGGTTGCAGGCAGATCTTGTGCGACCTGCAGGAATATTTGGGGGACAGAGCCCAGAGAGAGCTGGGGGAGCAAGGCCGGAGAGGAGTCGGTAGAAGACGGAAAGACCACTAACCTGCCTGCGGTGAGTAAGTGAAAGGCCCTCGGAGATAGCGTCATCGAGGGAGATTCCAATGATTCTGAACGCTTTGGTTTCAATAGCGTGAAGACGAGCTAGGTGTGAGGCAGGAGCACCAGCCCAGAGGGGAGAGCAGTTTCATCTTTAAAAAAAGCCTCTAAAAAGGTGTTTTACTTTAAGTATAATCTTGCTATTTAAATATGATTTATTGCGACGTTTGTGAACAAGAATATAAACAATACAAAAGACACCTTAAAACTAACAAACACACATTTAATCTACTTCACCTACTAGCTCCTATTCAGAAGGAAACAAAACACTGTTCTGTCTGTCATAAAAATATCCTCAAGAAGGGCTTCGAAATACATCTTAAAACAAATCTACATTTATCAAATTTTATCACAACTAAAAACTCTGATGGCGCATTCAAAGGACATATTAAAATAAGAGTCGTTAACTTCAAACCTCCTGAACCAGAGTCCATAGTTGATGCTGTAGAAATAGTTAAACCTGCTGTTCAAACGTTGATTGAAAAAACACTAAAAGAAATGAAACCACTTAAATTTTATATGGGAGTAAAATTAGAAATGACAAAGGACGAAGGAGTTATAGATACACCATACATGAGAACTGAGCCACACTTTATATCTTCATATCAAGATTTTAAAACATCAGGAGTCTATGATGAACTTATTAAACAAGAGCAAGATGTGGATAATTCAATCGTAGGAAGTGGATTCAATATAGGAAAAATTATTTTCATAGACATTCATATTCTTAAATCAGATCCTCTAAAAGCTTCTTCTTACATTGATTTACCTGGTGTTATCAAAAATAGAAAAGCAGTTATCAATATCAAAAATAAAGACAATAAATGTTTTCTCTGGTCTATTTTAGCACACTTACATCCTCCACATTTTCATGATGAAAGAGTATCTCATTATAAAAAATATGAGAATACATTAAATACGAAAGATCTAAAGTTTCCGATGACTTTAAATGATATTCCTAAATTTGAAAAGTTGAATAATTTATCAGTTAATGTTTATGGTCTAACAGAAACAAACAACGTTCAGATTTTAAAGCTTTCTGACAATTGTAAACAAACTCATATTAATCTTCTATATTTTAATTCAGAGGAAAATTCACATTATACATACATCAAAGATATTGATAAATTAATAAAACCACAAGTCTGTAAAAGAACAAATAAAATATATATTTGTTTGCGTTGTCTTAACTTCTTCAATTCACAAGAAAGATTAGATAAACATTCAAATTATTGTGGTGAACATAAATCAATGGGAATCAATATGCCTAAAGAAGGCTCAAAGATCACATTCAAAGACGAAAAGAAAACGATCAAACATCCGTTTGTAATATATGCTGATTTTGAAAGTATTCTAGAAAAAATAGATACTGCTTCTCCAGATCCAAAACAATCATACACAAATAAATATCAAAAACATACTCCTTGTGGTTTTTGTTATTATATCAAATCATCCGTTGGTGATAAATATAACAAGTTAGAGGAGTATAGAGGCTCAAATACCCCAGAGGAGTTTGTGAATCGACTAGAAAAAGACTGTGTTCGATTAACCAAGATAATGAGAGAAACCAATAAACCAATGTCCTTGACGAGTGAAGAGAAAAGGGAATTTAGAAAAAAACAATGTTTGCCATATTTGTGAGGAAAAAATTGGTGAAGGTCTAAAGGTTAGAGATCATTGTCATCTCACTGGTAAATATAGAGGTCCAGCTCATCAAAGTTGTAATATTAATTATAAACTCCCCTCTTTCATTCTGTCTTTCTTCATAACAATGCTCATTATGATACGCATCTATTTATTAATGAACTTTCAAAGACATCTGGACACATTTCAGCAATTCCTAACACGGATCAGAAATACATTTCATAACTGTAAAAAGGAAGACTCCACTTTTGTTCTTTTAATAGGTTTATTAAACTTTAAGGGGAAGGGCAGAATGTACGAACTCAAGATAATCACTATACTAAGAAACGAACTGAACTCTTTAACGAAGCCTCTCTGTTCACCCGGTCGTGGCATGGCACAAACCTCTCCTCTGCAGTTCTTCTCCTTCGCTCTTGGCCAGCGCAGCTCTCTCTTCTCGAAGTCCCATTTTCCTTATATCATGAAATGTTCACTTCAATATATGGTATGGAATTTAAGACTCCGCACAGACTCTCCCGGCTCAGACAGTGGAACAGTCTGGGTTCTATCTTAGAGAATTCTAAGGGCCATTTTAGACAGTTATTACAGTTTGAAATGATAAAACACCTTTATCTGTTCCCATAGGTCACTCCTTCCTGACCCCTCTGAAACAAGAATGTTCCAAGCTTCATTTCAAGAGGAAAACACATTTTAACAAGAGGGGAGAATATAAATAATTATATATGCCTCCACAAATGCCTCAAAAGACACGACACAAATTAACACGATTTTCGATACAGGTATGAAAGATTTGCACCGAAAATCTTCCTTGGGACACACAATACGTACAACACCATAAAATAAATACAGTTTATAACGAAAATACAAATGGGAACAATTACTTAACTTCGATTTCGATGGAGAGCGTAGACAGCTGCGAATAAACGAAACCTCGCCGGCAAGACCGGAAGATGATGTCCTGATTCATTTCAGGACATTTCAGGATGATTTGATCTTCATTTCAACAATATTGATAGATAAAGGTGATATAATATAACAAATATCATGAAACATTTACATTTTGTAGTCCATTGTATAATTTAAATAAAAATGAATGCAAATTTCGCATGTGGAAAAAGTAAGTACACCCTTGGCTCTAATAAGTGGTATTGCCCCCTTTGGCAGAAACAACCTCAAGTAGGCATTTCTTATAACTGTCTATCAGTTTCTGACATCGACTGGGAGAAATTTTTGCCCACTCCTCCATGCAGAGTTCTTTCAGCTGTGCGGTTTGAGGGGTTTCTTGCATGCACAGCTCGTTTCAAATCCCCCCACAACATCTCGATGGGATTTAGATCCGGGCTTTGACTTGGCCATTCCAGAACCCTCCATTTCTTTCTTTTCAGCCATTCCTTGGTGGATTTACTGGTATGTTTAGGGTCATTGTCATGTTGCAAGGTCCACCTTCGGTTGAGCTTCAACTTTCCGACAGATGGCCTCACATTATCCTCAAGCACCCTCTGGTACAATGAAGAATTAATAGTGGATTCTATGATGGTGAGCTGCCCAGGCCCTGATGCAGCAAAGCTGCCCCAAACCATAATATTTCCACCACCATGCTTTACAGTTGGTATCAGGTTCTTGTGGTCAAATGCTGTCTTTGGTTTTCGCCAAACATGTCTTCTGGTACTGTGGACAAATAGCTCTACCTTTGACTCATCTGTCCAGAGTACATTGTTCCAGAAGTGCTGGTCTTTGCCTAGGTGTTCATTGGCAAACTTTAGTCTTGCCCTGATGTTCTTTCTGGACAGCAAAGTTTTCCTGCTGGCACACCTCCCATGTAGATCAAATTTGTGCAGCCTCTTTCTAATGGTAGACTCGTGCACTTTGACATCAACAGTGGCAAGAGCTACCTGTAGGTCCCGTGATGACATTCTGGGGTTCTTAGAGACTTCTTTCAGCATCTTGCGCTCTGCTCTCGGGCTGAACTTGCTGGGGCGGCCTGGCCTGAACAAGTTGGCAGTTGTTTGGAATCTTCTCCACTTGTAGATGATCTTCCGGACAGTCGAATGATTGATTTCAAATTGTTTGTAGATCTTTTTAAATCCCTTCCCAGACTCGTCAGCATCTATAACCTTCTTTCTGAAGGCCTCAGAGAGCTATTTTGATCTAGGCATGGTGACGCCGCACACTTCAACAACAAAGAGCAAACCAAACTGAATGTCTGAGGTTTAAATAAGACAGGTTCCTCCAAGATCCTCTCTGACGATGTTCTAATCATTTGCACCTGAGCTGGTGCACCCGATTCTAATTTTAGGTATTTGAAGTAGTGATAAATGTAGGGGTGTACTTACTTTTTCCACATGCGAAATTTGCATTTATGTTTATTTAAATTATACAATGGACTACAAAATGTAAATGTTTCATGATATTGTTATATTATATCACCTTTATCTATCAATATTGTTGAAATGAAGATCAAATAGCTGTATGTTGAAATATGTTGAAAAAGTCAAAACTTTACATGGGGTGTACTTACTTTTTCATATGACTGTAACCTGGGCGGTGACGTCAGCCCTGGCGCGCCACCAACCAGCGCCCTCCACTGAACCTTCCAGCTTCGCGCCTCCCGCACTCGTTGGCTGGAGGTTCGCGCCCACAGCGCCCACCGTGGTGATAGCTCGTGGCACTCTATTTTGCTTGGCCTGCCGGAGGTGTAGCTGACTGCGGCCCATGCGGCGGTGCCCCAAACTGGCCTCTTGCCTGTTCTCTTCCGAAGTCCTTGTCAGGGAAGGGAATTATTTAATGTTGTACTAAGGGCCTGTCTAATTGTCTATGTTGGTGTGCCTTGTCATAAGGGACAAAGGTTTGATTACCAGGTGTGACACACAGGGGTTTATTCTTAATCCCTATAACTACCTAGCACACGAACAGCCTGGTATGTTCACAAGCAGACATCTTAAACCGATAAACTGGATTAACATAGAACTTATTACAGGTAGATTCCCTATCGCGACAGTCGAAGCACGTTACCTATTCAGATCTACCTGACTCTAGATATTGCTTTACCCTACCGACATAACAATATAT
>NC_136269.1:6622974-6730474 GCF_964187855.1 Myxine glutinosa
CTTCCTTAAGCTTTGAATTGCTCCACCATTTTGTTTTCCTTCTTGTGTCTGAGGTTCATGAAAAAATTGATATATTCAATCACAAAGAGAACAAGGATGTGTGGAAACATTGGTCAACCTCATAATTATCCCAACGCTTTTTGGAAAAAAATGGGGAGACATTTTAATCAGCTCTGTCTCTCCATCCGTCATGCTACCACCTTCTAAACGGTTGGGCACAAATTTGCCAAACTTGGTATTTATGATTAACACATGGCAAGAAGGTGCAAGAGCAGTGTCAGTTTTGGGCCCACCCCTGGGGTGGGGTCAAAAGGTCAAATTCCGAAAAATGCAATTACTGGCACGTTTTTAAACATGAAATGAAACTTTGTATGTGCAATCAACATGAGGGGACGCATGTTATATGTGTCGATTTTTTGGTTTTGACCCTGGATTCATGTCCCAGGGTCATAAGGTCACATTGATGAAAACAGAAGAATTTTTAATTTTTTTAAACCCAAAATCTGATACTGGGTCATTTCTGGTGGAACATTTAGCCATTTTTCAATTTTGCTTTTGGTGTGAAGCTTCGGGATTTGCGATGGCATGCCATCGACTTCGCTCTAGTTGTGAATTGCAAAGGCGTCAGTTGGTATACGATGGATCAATCAACATTCTTGGGAAAAATTCCAGGGGCATATAAAAGTCCCCTTTATATAAGGGCATGTGCCATGTGGCAAAGTATAGAAAAAAAGGGATATTCCATGGCTTCTAGAAAATGCCAAACAATAGAAAAGAAGGGACATTTAAAAAAAATCTCGTGTGCATGCTGAACTGCCCTTGTGTTCTTTGGAGGAACCAAGGAATGCTCTAGAAAAGTTCATATAAAGGGGCGCCAATTTGATTCAATCATCTACATGAAGAAGTAAATGTATTTTCAATGCAGTTACAGTCTCTTGATTTCAAAGGGACCTCCTCTTCGTGGTCCTTCATTTTTCTGTAAAAAAATTAAAATGCCAAACATAATATTGGTTTTCTAGTATATTGCAGAAGTAGGTGTACATATCACGTTTTTCCAATATGTCTGCAATGTCAACACTTGCAGGTTTATGTAATGTGCAATTATGGTCCAAAAGGGTTTGGTAAAATAGGCTGCACTGCACATGTGTACAATTCTTTCATCTAATCCAATTGTTGCCTATAATGTGTACCCACATCATGTTTGTCCAACGCTTGTCCCGAAGAAAACATCACGCTCAACATGTCTGCAATTGCTTGGTACTCGTACATCGTACATACTGACTTTATTAATTTTTGAAACAAGTTAAATTTCACACACATGCACATTATCTTATGTGTTTTTGTTTGCAAGGTACACAGAAAACTTTAAGTACTGATGGGTTTTAACCTAAATATTGTTGCGGATATGAGATTGGCCTCCATCCATATCCGCTTGTAAATATTCCCCTATTTCCCCAATACTTCCCAACTATCCCCAATCCCCCATTCCCTAGTCCCATTTTCTGTAAACAACACTCTGTAGACCCGACCTTCCCCTATTTCCCCCATTTAAATGTCGCATCCAGGTCCACCACATCTCACGTAGACAACTATAGGACATCTTGCTAGTTATTCTTAGTCTATGTCAGTTAAGGACTCGTTTCCATTAATTCTGACTCTTCGTTGCACCAGAATGTGATTGTATGGCACCGTTAGAAAGTTTAGGACCTCCCAATACCTCCCCGCAGCTCTTCCTCATGGTACAACAACAACAACAACAACAGCGGCGGCGGCGCGGAGAGTGTGCGTCCTCACTCCGGCTTGGTTAGCCGCCATTGAACATGTGCTCCGACGGGGTTACCACGCAGGGGCTCGCTGTCCGCTCCTCGTCAAGGGCGGAGCCCGGTAACCCCCCGCACCCAATAGAAGCGGCGGACCGATTCCATCTGGGGCGGAGACAACGAGCCGAGGGCGTGTCACTCCCCGCTGAGCATGCGCAGGAAGAGGGAGGTGACGTCAGATGCGCACTCAGCTTGGAGAGAGAAGACGCCACCTCCGAGCGCTAAAATACCTCCCCGCATCTCTGGACCGGACCGTGTTGATTCTGCCCCTGAGCCAAGGTGCACCTTGTGCTATCGACTGCCTGTCCTTCCTTGCCATCAATCCCTGTGTAAGTCAGTCTTGTCCCGTTTGTCTGTGGTCTGTCGGGGATAGATAAGACTGTGTCTAAGTGCCCATCTTTTCTGTGCTTTACCTCTTACCGTGTAATCTACCCGTTTCTGCATCACCAATTATATCCTCCTCCGGAGGTCTTGAGAACTGTACCCCTTGTGTCGTTGCATTTATCCCAGCCGTTGTGTCCTTTCCTTCATTGATTTAGCGTAGCGCGATTCGGCCAACGTTCGAGTGGAATCGGGCGGGATAGGGTTCTAATCGGGGAGTAACTGTTCGGACGCGGTCATACCAAACCGCTCGGTAAACTAACATCTAAAACCGCGTCTGTAACAATTGGTGTCGGGAAGTGGGATTGGACCCGAAGCGCGCTTCACGCGCTCGAAATTATTAACGGCGAAATTTGATTTTGTTTTACAAAAATAAAAACCTGAATTTTGAAAGTCGCGCTATGGCAGATTAAGACGGCTGGGTTCCGGTAGAGGAGAGTGGGGTAGAATCGACCCAGGACCCCAGGGAAGAAGTGGGGAAAATGGTGGAGGAGAGTAAAGAAGGTGTGGTTGAGGAGGTATCAGGTGCAGAAAATGGCGCTCTCGCGCACGTGGTTACAGCGGCACCAAATTTTGCCGCGCCCGGGACCGTAGCAGCGGGCTTTGATTTGGGGGACTTCATGGCGCAATTCGCCGAGATGCTGAGAATAGAGGGGGAGAAATTGAGAAACCAAATTGAAGCAACAACGAACGAAAGGAGGGCCGATATGGAGCGAATCGGCAAGATTTGGGACAGAATGGGTGACCGCATGCAAAAATGTGGGGAGACCATGGATCGCATGGTGGGCGAAAGGGTCCCAGGGGTGCACGAGGAGGTAACGCGGGTCAAAAAGCGCTGGTTGAGCGAAGTGGAGGAAAGCGCGGGTACAATGACAGGGGTAGAAATCGCGACACGGGGTTTGGAAAAGCCGGCGACCGATGAGGTAAACGGAATTTTATTAAAGCCAACGGTCGTCGAGGTGAATAAAGAAAAAGCGGAAGTGGGAATTAAAATTGAAGAGATGACGGAGGTAGCCCGGGAATTGCAGGGAGAAATGGAATATGTGCAAAGTCCCTGCTCACATCACGATGCTGTGCTTAATCCAAATGGAAGTTTACAGGTTCGCGTGGAGAAAAGGATCCCCCAGGTGAGTCGTGCTGTTGTGTATTGTGCGGGTAGATTTTGCAGGAGGATGTTTGGCGACAAAAGAATTGTCGCGCGATTGTGATCGATATGGCATCCGGGCGTTGGTGAAGGGTCCCGTGTGAGTGGAAATGGCACGCGTGGGAGGAAAAAGTGTGCGTCGGCGAGTGGGTGTGTTATAAAGTGTGGGAGTGAAACCGAGTGCGAGCGAGAATGCACGTCGGGGTGTACGGAGTGTACGTGCGAGGGTGAGAGTGACACGAGGAGTGAGTTGGTGGTGGAGCGGGTGCGAGAATGCACGCTTGGAATGGTTGAGGGTGTGCGAGGAAGCACACCTGAGTGGGTCATGGCGCGAGTGTGGGAGAGCCCACCTGAGCGCGTTAGTGGGTGGATGCCAGAGTGTACGCCCATGGTGAGTGTTACGGAGGACGTAACGGAGGAGAGGTGTGGACCGAGGTGTGCGCGAGAGGTGTGGTGTGTAACAGGGAGAGCGTTGGTGGAATGTACGGACGGCGTTGGAACGCCGGGTTTTGTGAGGGTGAAAGGGGTAGCATATGCGTGTGAGCATGCAAGTAAAGCATCGACGGTAACCGGGTTAGCGGTTAGGGCGACGGATAGCCGATGCGAGCGCTCGGGGCGCGGCGTGCTTTGTTGGATGCAGGGCCCGGCGCGGATCGAAGCTGCGTCGCTTCTCTTCGAAGCGTCGTTGCCGATTCGGGCTTGGCCCCGCCCCGCCCCGCACGGTCGAGTCCGGGCTTTGGCGGGCGAGGCGACCGGTCCGGTTCAAGGGCGAGTGGGAGGAGGCGGAACGGTGCCCCCTCGTGGGGACGGGGTTCCGACCGGGAGAGGTTGAGCCATCGGGCCCGGGACCGCAAGGTGCCGCGCCGAGATGGTGCGTGGAGCCGCGGTCCAACCAAACCACCTCCCTTGAACCGAAAGCCGGACGGATTCAACCTGCAGGCGACCAAACCACCCGAATTCATTGCTCGGCTTTACGAACCGAGTTTAATGATGTCACGACGCACCGAGGCTAGGATATAGTGGACTGTGATGATGTTAGTAGTGATTTGATACGAAATTTATAATAGTGGGTAGAATTGGCAGTAAATGGAAAATTTTTGATTTGTGGAATTTGGATGTGCAAAATTGATAGTGGGACCTCCCCGATGTGGAGGGATGGCAAATCCACCATCCCTCACAGTAAGGTGGGGCAAATGCGCTATAGCTTATGGGGTGTATGGCAGTGAAAACTAGCCCGGGTGGGTTAGGATATTGATAGGGATCTAGCGAAGATGACATTAGGTAACGTTAAGGTTAGTTAGTGACTGATACCTGTAGTGGGGACGCAGGTAGATTAGTGTGGATAATAATGACGTGGGAGCGCAATAGTTTAAAGGGACGACTGGGAAGCGCAAGTTTCAGAGGGGAGTAGTTAGATGAGATGATGCTGTGTGAGAACTGGACAGGTGTGTGGAGCAGTGTATGAGTAGTGAGTGTTGTGGATCAGCGCGAATGCGCTTGGGGGAGAGAAGGGTGCAGGCGGCACCAAGTATGAGAGCACAGGTGTGCAAGTACAGGTGTGTGGAATACAGGGAGTATTGGAATGAGTGGTGTGGAGAGAGTTGGAGTAAGTGGTACGGAGTGGTGTGCATGGTGCGAAGGTGTGGATGGGGGAAGAGTGGACCCCTTTCACGAGTACCCGGGGCGGGTAGTGTAAGTGTTAGGTAGAGGGTATAGGTAAATTGTGGTTGAATATTGGCATCTGTGGTGCGGGTGACAGAATGGTATTTGGATGGGTGCATTAGTGTTGTGGAAATGGCTGGGCGTGTAGCCTGTTAGTGTGTGTAGTTGGTTTGGGCACTCCACCACTGTGAGGATGTCGGCCAGGTGAGGCCGCAGGTGGGCTCTGGGAGCCGTTAGTGTCAGTGGGTGCCTGAGGATCCCGGGTGTGGATCGGGCAGCCCGTGCCAGAGAGGGCACTGAGGGGGTGAGAGTGCGAGAGGGCCTTCCCCAGTTAGTTAGGTTAGGGTAAGGAGCAGGTAAGCTCGGGTGGCAACTACAGTGGTGGAGGTGTGCAGGTGGGTAGACCTGCTGGGAGAGCTACACGTCACGGCCCAGAAATTGTGCGAGGGCACCGGGAGATGAATCGGGGGAGTGAGACCCCAAATTGAGAAGCACCACAGTTTGGTCAATGGGAATTGGTTTTTAGAACCCATAGAGTAAGTTGGCCAATGGATTGGCAGGGAAAGACCCCGGGTCGTGTAAAGTGTGTTAATGTCATTTAGAAAGTAGTTAGGATGAAGTCTCCTCGCACCATCTGCATCCACTCACCTGAGGTGACAGGTACTCCACACCATGCCATGTTTTGATTATTTTTTATGATGCAAATGTTTGGAATGTGAGACGCATCATGATGTGGGTGTGACATTGTGCTTTGTTGTTCCATCTCTTCCTCCTTATGAGGATTGATGATGAATTGATGATGGCAAATTTTGGCTAGAGGGATTGTGGAGACGAATTTGGTGTAGAAGAAATATGGGGAGACGAGACATTAGCGACGAATTTGTAAATGTGTAGATTTTGTAAATAGGGGGTAAGGGCAAGGGTAGTGTAGGTGACAGGGGGGGGTGACGTACGGTAGGGACGAGCTTTCTCATTTCGCTCTCCGTACGCATTTCGCCTTGCATTGCCTTATTGATGTGTACCCTTGTGACCTTATCCCTCGCTCAATTGTCTCTTTTGTCTCCCACATGACCTGTGCGCCATTGGGTGCCGAGGGGAGCGTGCGTGAGTCCTCCATTATGCGCCCGGAACTCTCAGAACCAGCTGTCTGCATCGATGCACCACATTATGAACCACATGTCTGTGGCCGAGCACCACTGATGGACCCCATGGGTTGGGGCATGGCCCCTCTGCTGGAACCGGCCATGAGGGCCCGAAATCTTGCTGGCAGACCTTGGCCACAGGGCACCGATGCCACACAGGTGAAGCACACGTAGTCGGCCCTGTGGGCCATAAATAAAAGAAAATAAAAAGGACACATTGGGCACACTTTATTGCAAATAGGCCGCCAGTAAGAAAATGAAAGAAAGACAACAACTGGAAGACAATAATAATAACCAGCAGAGGGAGCCGAAGAGCAAGAGACACCTGCAGGGTTAGGGGTTGTTGTTTTTATTTTCATGAACAATGGTGACTGCACCGATTGGTGCTTGAGGGTGCTTTGGTGCGTTTTTGGGTGCTTTAATGGTGCATTGATGCAGAGCAGACTGTCTCCCCCCCAGAAAGAACAATCACAGGTCCTGGGTTAGTCTTGTAAATAAAGTAGCGTCAATTGTATAAATGATGCTCCCTACCGGCTGTATGTTTAGTTTGAGGATTCTTTCCGCGATTCGGTTATCCTGTGGGTGTGTTTCTGTGAGGAGAAGGGTGCAACGTCGCAGGGGGACATATTTACTCATTTGTGAACATCTGTAAAACTGTCGCACTCAGGGTTGAGTTAATAGTAGAGGGAACTACATCTGAGTGCCACACTAAAGTAAGTAAAAATTTATCGGGTCGGGACGCCCCGAGGTAGAGAAGGGTGCAATGTTGCGGATATGAGATTGGCCTCCATCCATATCCGCTTGTAAATATTCCCCTATTTCCCCAATACTTCCCAACTATCCCCAATCCCCCATTCCCTAGTCCCATTTTCTGTAAACAACACTCTGTGGACCCGACCTTCCCCTATTTCCCCCATTTAAATGTCGCATCCAGGTCCACCGCATCTCACGTAGACAACTATAGGACATCTTGCTAGTTATTCTTAGTCTATGTCAGTTAAGGACTCGTTTCCATTAATTCTGACTCTTCGTTGCACCAGAATGTGATTGTATGGCACCGTTAGAAAGTTTAGGACCTCCCAATACCTCCCCGCAGCTCTTCCTCATGGTACAACAACAACAACAACAACAGCGGCGGCGGCGCGGGGAGTGTGCGTCCTCACTCCGGCTTGGTTAGCCGCCATTGAACATGTGCTCCGACGGGGTTACCACGCAGGGGCTCGCTGTCCGCTCCTCGTCAAGGGCGGAGCCCGGTAACCCCCCGCACCCAATAGAAGCGGCGGACCGATTCCATCTGGGGCGGAGACAACGAGCCGAGGGCGTGTCACTCCCCGCTGAGCATGCGCAGGAAGAGGGAGGTGACGTCAGATGCGCCCTCAGCTTGGAGAGAGAAGACGCCACCTCCGAGCGCTAAAATACCTCCCCGCATCTCTGGACCGGACCGTGTTGATTCTGCCCCTGAGCCAAGGTGCACCTTGTGCTATCGACTGCCTGTCCTTCCTTGCCATCAATCCCTGTGTAAGTCAGTCTTGTCCCGTTTGTCTGTGGTCTGTCGGGGATAGATAAGACTGTGTCTAAGTGCCCATCTTTTCTGTGCTTTACCTCTTACCGTGTAATCTACCCGTTTCTGCATCACCAATTATATCCTCCTCCGGAGGTCTTGAGAACTGTACCCCTTGTGTCGTTGCATTTATCCCAGCCGTTGTGTCCTTTCCTTCATTGATTTAGCGTAGCGCGATTCGGCCAACGTTCGAGTGGAATCGGGCGGGATAGGGTTCTAATCGGGGAGTAACTGTTCGGACGCGGTCATACCAAACCGCTCGGTAAACGAACATCTAAAACCGCGTCTGTAACAATATGTAGGGCGCCCCTTTATATGAACTTTCTAGAGGATTGCTTAGTTCCTCCTAAAAACAAAAGGGGAGTCCAGCATGCACACGAGATTTTTTTTGAATGTTCCTTCTTTTCTAGAGGTCGACATTTTCTCGAAGGTATGGAATGTCCCTTCTTTTCTATAGCTTGCCACATGGCACATGCCATATAAAGGGGCCTTTTCTATGCCCCCGGCATTTTCCCCAAGAATGTCCCTTCTTTTCTATAGCTTGCCACATGGCACGTGCCATATAAAGGGGCCTTTTCTATGCCCCCGGCATTTTTCCCAAGAATGTCCCTTCTTTTCTATAGCTTGCCACATGGCACGTGCCATATATAGGGGCCTTTTCTATGCCCCCGGCATTTTTCCCAAGAATGTCCCTTCTTTTCTATAGCTTGCCACATGGCACGTGCCATATAAAGGGGCCTTTTTTATGCCCCTGGCATTTTTCCCAAGATACATTTTAAATACGAACAAAATGCATTTGTTTATCGTGCAATACTTTATTCAAGACGATATAAAAGTCTTGAAAAAGTAAAGGGAAAAAAAATATTCAACCCAGACAGGATTCAAACCCACAATCCCCAGCTTCGGACTCCTCCCTAAACTCCGGTCACGGTGTACCTCCGAGCCCCGAGAGGAGTCACGGCAGAAAGATGTGTTATTCTGTATGCCAAGGATCAATGGTGAAACCACACCAATTGTTACCAACAAACCAGTATTGTATTAAGGTCACACAAGAATAACGGTACTGTAACAATATTAATC
This sequence comes from Myxine glutinosa, assembly GCF_964187855.1. Lineage (NCBI taxonomy): Eukaryota > Metazoa > Chordata > Myxini > Myxiniformes > Myxinidae > Myxine > Myxine glutinosa. Next base: position 6,631,765 of record NC_136269.1, read on the forward strand.
AAAAGTACAATCAATATATATCATTCCTATGATGGTACCATGAGTTTCGTAATATATAACTCACTGTGCTCCAAGTGAGCGAGAAGAACATCCCCAATGTCTCTTTCCCGGCTTCAAGCCAAAGTTGATTCCGGCTTCAAGCCAAAGTCGATCCACTCCAGTGATCGTCCGTACGATGTCATATCGAGACCAGAATCCCATTGGGCTGGCAGTTACACTGCCAAAGATGAGCGAAGGTGTCCTCGAGAAGCGACGGGCAAATCACACCTTCAGGTATGGATTTTTGATGGCTCTCAATCGGCGAGCCGCATATTTCCCACTCAAAAGCCACGTTACACACACACACACCAAATTAACGTCTGGATGCGGTGAGAATGGTTGAAGCGAAGTGAAAAACCTTGAGCGATGCGCAAAGCGCGCGAGTCAAAATGGCCGACGGCCCGTTCTGGTTGCGTAACGACACTCCGATGATTCTCATCAGAATCAACCGCAAAACCTGTCACGCAGGTTTATCTGTCACAGCGAAAACAACTCTGTCGCAGGAATCCCTTTCCCGGGAAACCGAAAGTTCACTCGTGACCCTCGTTCACCAATCGTTCGCTCCAGACCTCGAAGCAGCTCGGCTTCTTGTCCGACTCACTCGCTCCGCCTTCCCTTCCTCATCTTCCTCTTCTTCCTCTTCGTCGTCGTCCGGTTCCGGGTTCATTTAAAACCTTAACTTTTTTACCTTTTGAAAATAGTAATCTCTATTTCCCCCAAACGACAACAATAATAGTACATGGAATCAAAAATGTTTACAGTAAATGAAAACCACAACAACGGAAGTGACGAATCCGTAACACTTCCCCCCCTCAAGAAAGAAAGTTTGAACATAGTGAAAACTTTCTTTGCAGGCAAAAACTCTTTTAACAAACAAAAGTAAAACTCAAACCCAAATTATCAATTCACCTGAGCAACAATAATTAATATTCCCCAAAATAAAGCAACAAAACTTCCAAACAACCTACAGAAATTTCCAAAGTTGATTCACTCTGGACAAAGCATCAGCTACGACATTGTCCCTGCCCTTTACATGCTCAATTTCCAAGTTTAACTCCTGCAAAGCCAAACTCCATCTCATCAACCTCTGGTTTTTATGTTTCATTTTTTGAATGAAGGTTAAGGGGTTGTGATCAAAAATCCAAAGCAAAGCAAATCTATAGCACTTTTTGAAGGAGGCCGAGCTGAGAGCCAGGTTTCATGGTGGTTGGGTGGTGAGGCCTGGAAGTATTGACTGCCTGGACACATTTAGGAACGTGGAGTTCACGGGTTAATCCGTGTTGGAATCTTGGCTCAGCTGCTCCTGAGCTCTCAGTGCTTCCAACTCTTCTCTTGATCATAAAAATCATAATCACAGTTGTAGAGTCGGGTGCTGTAGTCACGTGAGTAGCGGTCCCCATCTCGGGTACCACCGTAATAGTCATCCCGTCGAGAGTTGCCAAAACTGCGCTGCTGCTGCTGGGAGCCTCCGTAGTAATCACGACTGCGGCCGCCACCAAAACTACTACTCCCACCCCGGGAGCCATAGCCACCCCTGAAACTACCTCCACGTTTTCCTCCTCTGTAGCCCCCTCCACGCCCATAGCCTGCCTTCTCTACAGTTATGGTCCGACCATCCAAATCCTTGCCATTCAAATCCTTTTCTGCATCTTAGGCGTCCTTTGTAATTTTCAAATGTGACAAAGCCAAACCCTCTCGACTTTTGCGTCTCCCTGTCTTTTATCAGCAGCACTTCCAAGAGTGGTACATATTTGCCAAAGATATAGTCCAGAACATCTTCACTTGTGTCAAAGTTCAGTCCACCTTCAAAGAGCTTGTCAACATTGCCTCCGTCCACGACTTGTGTGTGCTGACACTTTGTTTCTGGGTACTCGACAAGAAGTGCCTGTGCAAAGCGTGACGTCAGTACCTTCTCCTTCTCTTCAGGGCACTTCCTACCCATAGCACGAGTTGCGGCACAGGATGGAAAGATACCCGGAATCTCCTGCTCTAACTGTGCGGTGTTATTTTCCATATGAGGCTTTTCAACAAACATCGGATTACCAGAAACTCGACCACCGGCCAAATCATTCCCGATAACAAAAGATACTCCCTCTACAGGAAGAGTGGCTTGTAAACCTACGGTGACTGGTCCTGACACCAAATCAGACTTCAAATGGATGACATGAAGTGGAGCTTTAACATAGCCACCAACCCCCTGTAAAAGAACACTAACACCTGTTGCCGTCTTCTCTGACAATGGCAAAATGCCCTCAAGCATCAAAGATTGATGTGCTCCTGTGTCCCTCAATACCCTTTTTTTTTTTTTTTTTTTTTTTTTTTTTGTATACAAGATCGAGGCTCGTGAAAGAGCGAAAATTAATCACACAGAAAGACAAACAGACACATAAAACAAATAACATCGGGAGCGGTAGACAAGATGGGGAGAGAGGGGGAAGGACACAAACACAACATTTGAGAGCAGGGACCGAGAGACATGGAGACATCGAGAGATCTGTGGGAGGGAGAGGGCTTTGGGGGGGAGGCATGTGAAGGGGGGAGGCATGTGAAGGGGGGGAGGCATGTGAAGGGGGGGGGGTGGGAGAGGTATAAACATATGGACACTGCCAGGATTTCCAGGAAATAAGTTGGAATTTCAAATAAGGTGGATCTGGGGTGAATTAGTGGGGGTAGAAAAGATCAAGGTTATGGATGGGGGAAGATAAGAGATGGTGGTGAACAGCTGTTTTAAAGACCTGGAGGGAGGAGAGGGATTGAAGGGAGTGTGGGAGTTTGTTCCACAGGCGGGAGAAAAGAGGAATGAAAGAGTGAAGGTGAGCAGAGAGCCGAGATTTCGGCAGTTTAACCATCAGAGGGTTGCTGGCAGATCTTGTGCGACCTGTAGGAATATTTGGGGGACAGAGCACGGAGAGAGCTGGGGGAGCAAGGCCGGAGAGGAGTCGGTAGAAGACAGAAAGACCACCTACCTGCCTGCGGTGAGTGAGTGAAAGGCCCTCAGAGATAGCTTCATCGCGGGAGATTCCAATGATTTTGAAAGCTTTGGATTCAACAGCGTGAAGCCGAGCCAGGTGTGAGGCAGGAGCACCAGCCCATAGGGGAGAACAGTATTCCATTGAGCTGCGGATGAAAGCCTTGTATGTGGTGAGGAGCTCAGGTGTGCCGAGGAAGGACTTCGCACGACGGAGGATGCCCAGTCGGCGACTGGCTTTGGAGGCCAGCTTGGAAATGTGGTTTTCCCAAGAAAGATCATGGCAGATAGTGAGACCCAAAAGCTTGAGTGACAGAACTTCTTGGAGAGGATTGTTGAGAAAGTAGATGGGAGGGTTGTCCAGTCGATCTTTTCGGAGAGACATAGTAAGAGAGTGAGATTTGGCAGGATTGAAAGACATGTTCCACTTGTTTGACCAGTCTGTGATTTTGTCCAGGTCTTCAGAGAGTGAGGAGGCTGCAGACTGCCTATCTGAGGGAAGAGGAATGGAGCGGCAGAGAGTGGAGTCATCAGCAAAGAGATAGAGAGGATTTTCCAGAGAGTCAGAGAGATCATTGATAAAGACCAGAAAAAGCACAGGGCCCAGCACACTTCCTTGGGGAACTCCAGCCTGAACAGGAAGGGGAGATGAGAGAAATCCATTCAGGGCCACACGTTGACTATGACCAGAGAGGAAGTCCGCAAGCCATGCATGGAGATTTCCATGGATACCATAGGAGGAGAGTTTGGTGAGCAGAGCTGGGTGCCAGACCGTATCAAAGGCCCTTGATATGTCAAGGGAGACAGCTCTGATTTCCTGTTTGGCATTCAGGACCTCCATCCATTGTTGAGACAGCAGAAGCAGCATGTCCAGAGTAGAGTGACCTGGTCTGAAACCAAATTGATGATCAGAGATCAAGCCATTGGAGAAGAGGAAAGATTTCATATCCGAAGCAATGATGGATTCCATGACTTTGCTGATAATTGGGAGCAGGCTGATTGGTCTGTAGTTGCAAGGATCTGTTTTTGCACCTTTTTTGTGTAAAGCGGTAATGTTAGCTGATTTCCAGGATGCTGGCAGATGACCTTGAGCAAAAGATAGGGTGAAAAGAACAGAGAGAGGGTGAGATAGAGCGGCAGAGCAGGATTTTAGGACCCGTGGGCTGATGCCGTCTGGTCCAGTTGCAGAATCAGAGTCGAGGTTTGACAAAAACTCCTCCACCTTGTCAGGAGAGAAGGACACAGAGTCCAGGAGCATTTGGGTTCGACTGGGAAAGGTGGGAACAGAGAGAGATGGGTTTGGGACTAAGGATTTCGAGGCGAACACAGAGTTGAGGCATTCGGCTTTGTCACGTGCGATGTCAACTGTGTGGCCATTTGAGGTAAGGGAGGGGATGGAGGGGGAACAAACACCAGAAACGGATTTGACCAGACGCCACCAGGATTTGGAGGAAGGAGACAGGTTTGAGAGTTCATTCTTGAGTGAGGAGAGATAGTGCTTCCTGGCACTCCTGAGGGTAGACACACACTTGTTCCGAGCTTGGTGGAAGGAACTGAGATTTCCTTCAGTTGGATTAGCCTTCCAAGAGGCAAAGGCAAGTTGTTTCAGGGCAACTGCCTCACCACAAGATTCAGTGTACCATGGACGGGAGGAAGGGTAAGACAATTGAAGGCGAGATGGGATAAATCTGTGCATGAGAGAGATCAGTTTGCTTTGGAAGAATTCCCAGGAAGAATTGATGTCAGAGGCAGTGGAGATGGGAGACCAATCCAGACGATTGATGGCTGCTTGAAGACCGTCCCAGTCGGCCTGAGTGAAATGCCAGACTCGTCGACGCTGAGGAGGCTCTCTGAGAATGGCCAGAGAGATGTCCACTTTGACAAGCACATGATCAGAAGAACCGATTGGAGCAGAAGGAGAGCAGCAGACATTAGCAGGGAAGTTTGTCATAACCAAGTCTAGAAGAGAAGATACTCCATTGGCTGAGATCCGGGTCGGGAAATTGACAGATTGTGTCAATCCCAGTGAGTCACAGAAGTCCTTTGCTGAGGTGCCATGACTAGTGAGAGAGGAACCCACACCCAACCAGGTGGCATGATGACAGTTGAAGTCACCACATATGAGGAAGAGAGAGTTGGGATGAGTGGATAGAAGTTGGTCCATGTTGTCAGACATTGAAATGTAGATGGAGTCATCACTGTTTGGGGGACGGTACAGAACACATATGAACAAAAGGTGGGAGCGGAGAGGAAGCCGTAACCAGAGGTACTCCTGCGGGTGAGGAGGAAAGAGAGCAGTGCAAGGAGAGTGAGGAAGAGAGTTTTTGACAAAGATAGCCACCCCACCACCAGGCCGAGGCTCAGGTCTATCATACCGGAGGAGGGAGTAACCAGGAAGAGATATTAAGGAATCAGAGACATCTTGAAGGAGGAAAGTCTCTGTTAAGCAGATCAAGTCTGGATTGTCAGAAGCAACCTGTATGGAGAGATCAGTCAGGTTTGAGCGAAGGCCCCGGATGTTTGAGGTCCATACCGTTAATGAAGAGAGAGGGGGAGCATCGGGTACAGGACAGGGGAGGGGAGGAGTAGGGTAAGATGAAGGATGAGAGGGGGAGGTAGGGAGAGCAGTTGATAGTGTTTCAGATGTTGCAGAAGAGTTCCAAGAAAGGGAAGGATGAGGAGGATGAAAGGTTTGCTGGTGAAGGGATGCGGCACAGTGAGGGGTTGTTTGAGGGGGGGCAGAGGAAAGTAGAAGGTTTGGGGGGGTGGAGGTATGAGATAGAAGGGAGACGAAGTGGGGAGGAGGCAGCTTGGAGGAGGAGGGTGGAGGAGAGAGAATTGGAGAGGAATGGTATGGGGGGAGAATTGAATGGGAGGGATTGGGGGGGAGTTTTGAAGGGGAGGAGTGAGGGGGGAGTTTAGGAGGGGAGGGGCAAGGGGGGAGTTTTGGAGGGAAGGGGAAAGGGGGGAGATCAGGAGTGGAGGGGCAAGGGGGGGGATTAGGAGGGGAGGGGCAAAGGGGAAGTTTAGGAGGGGAAGGGCAAGGGGGGAGTTCAGGAGTGGAGGGGCAAGGGGGGAGTTTAAGAGTGGAGGGGCAAGGGGGAAGTTTCGGAGTGTAGGTGCAAGGGGGGGGATTTGGATGGGATGGGCAAGAGGGGAGTTTAGAAAGTGGATGATTAATGAAAGACGAACATTGATAACAAATTGGGTTTGTTGTGATTTTCAAGTTAGCAATCCGGTTCAGGATGATGGAGGAGGGATGGAATGAATGTGAATTTAGACCATGTAGTGAGGGAGACGTATAAGATATTGAATTTCTTTTTTTTGAAGTGGAATGAGTTGGAGAGGAAATTGAGAAAAGCCTTTTAAATAGGAAGAAAAACAGCGTGTTGTAATATACCACTGAATAAAAAACAGAAGGGGAAAGGTTTAACATATTTAAAAATATTTAAACAGAACTATGAACAATCTTATATGCACAAAAATACCAACGGGGGGAGAGCCGAGAGGGACCACCACGAGTCACGTGAACAGGGCAAACGGTGGATGGCAAGGAGATAATGGGGGTGGGGCGAACAGCACACCTGGACAGAAAATACAGGATGAGACAACAGTACACGTGGAGAAAAGAAAATAAATGTTTTTTTTTTTTTTTGTTTTTTTTGGGGGGGGGGGGGGGGGGAATTAGAACGTTAGACAGTATTATGTTCGGGGTAGAAGGGAAAAAACCAAGAGCCAAGCAAAACACACTTAAGTTAACAAAACACCGACGGGGGTACAACTACAAGGCCACACACAAGGGCAGAAAACGATTAATTAATTACGAGTTACAGGAAATTCAAACCAAAACTAACTATAATCAAACAATATCACATGGACGATAAAATAACGAATTGAAATTTGACAATCTATCTGGGGAAATGGGGGAGAAACACGTGGTCGAAGAACGAACGAACGAATAAGAATGAATAAACGAATGAGCACAGAGAAGGTAGTCTTTTTTTTTTGTTTTTTTTGAGTTGAGATTTACATAAGGAAGTAGGCTTTGGGGTGGAAAGACTGCGAAAACAGAGAACGAAAGTTATTGGATCACAAACGACAGGCGCTGAGAGAAAAACAAAGCCTCAAGGTTGTACAGTGTACACTGTACAAGACCTCGAGACGACACGAATTAACGCGATTTTCAATACAGGTATGAAAGATTTGCACCGAAAATCTTTGATGGGACAATAAACGTACATACACCATAAAAGAAATACAGTTATAACGAAAATACAAATTGGAACAATGACTTAACTTCGATTTCGATGGAGAGCGTGGAGACCTGCGAAAAAACGAACCGTCGCCAGCAAGACCGGAAACGGAAGGTGGCAAGCAAGACCCCAACCGGCAACTTGTGGTCTGCCTCGGGCCCCCCGGAAGAAAAGTCTGTCTTGGAACTGTAGTCTTCTGATCCCTAAAAGTCGCGGTATCAGATTTGTCCCCATAGTCATCTCTAGGCCGCCTCCATGAATATTTGTTCTCCGCCCCTGATTTACCATAACTCCCCTGGCTAACTCGAGGCGGGAAGTTAGGTTTGTGAACCCCATCCTAACAGGTTTCTGTTTCGTTAAGTCTCCATCCAGTGACACAAACCCCTCTGAAATAAAAGGTTTGTAACCCTCCGTAACAAGGTCATTCTGTGATGCCGTAACTTTGGCATGGGAACCTTCACAAGGCACTGTCCTCCACGGATGATTTCTCACATTGGCCAATTCATTCGGAGTTGTACTAGTCTGACTCCGCTCCGGATTTTTCCTTTTCAGGGCGTAACATTGGGACATCAAATGCCCAGGTTTCTTGCAAAAAGCACAAGTTGGCCCGGAGAAAAAACTTGTGGTCTGCCTCGGGCCCCCCGGAAGAAAAGTCTGTCTTGGAACTGTAGTCTTCTGATCCCTAAAAGTCGCGGTATCAGATTTGTCCCCATAGTCATCTCTAGGCCGCCTCCATGAATATTTGTTCTCCGCCCCTGATTTACCATAACTCCCCTGGCTAACTCGAGGCGGGAAGTTAGGTTTGTGAACCCCATCCTGTGTGTCAAGGCATAGTTATCTGCCATGGTTGCTGCTTCATACAACTCTGGTACTTCTTTTCATCCAGATGTACTTTAATGTCCATGTGGACACACTGTTTGAATTCCTCCACCAAGATCAATTGTCGCAACAGGTTGAAGTCTTTCCCAATCTCCGAGTCACACCACCTATCAAACATGGTTTCCTTCATTCTGGCAAATTCCTCATGGGTCTCACTCTCCCTCTTCCTGGCATTCCTGAATTTTTGTCGGTAAGCTTCAGGCACCAATTCATAGGCTTTGAGAATGGTTTTCTCCACTATCCCATAATCTGCACATTGGTCAATCGGTAAAGCCGAATAGATATCTTGAGCATTACCCACCAGAACACTTTGCATTAACATAGTCCAGGACCCCACAGGCCATTTTAGCATTTCAGCCACTTTCTCAAAGTGTAAAAAAAACTTGGCTACCTCCTTTTCATTGAAGGGTGGAACCAGCCTCACATGCCTACCAACATCCCAAGTGATCTGACTAATTGTCGAACTAGCCGGCATGGATACTACTTCTCTCCGTTCTCCCATTAATTCCAGCTCCTTGAGTTTAAGTTCCTTCTGATACTCCATGTCACGATCCTTTAACTCCCTTTCGGCTCTCCTTTCCTCTGCTCTTTCCTCCTCTCTTCTTTCTTCTTCAGCTCTCCTTTCCTCTGCTCTTCTCTCCTCGAGTTCTCGTTCCTGTTCTGCTCTTCTTTCCTCTAGTTCCTTTTCAGCTCTCCTTTCCTCTGTTCTTCTCTCCTCGAGTTCTCTTTTTCACCCCTCCTTTCCTCTGCTTTTAACCTTTCCTGGCTCTGCAGTTGCATCTCCATTTTCCGGAGCTCCACATTTTCTTTTTCCTCGGGTAACCAATCCAAGGCTACCTCTTTCCATGTTCCTTGTCCCACCAGAGATTCTACCACCAATGTCTGCATCTCTGCTTTCTTCATATTAACTCGGACCTCCAAGTTAAACTATTTGGCCAATATCAAGAGTTCCGATCTTTTTAACGCTTCGAACTGTGCCTCATTAGGGGACGCCGCAAACTTTTCTGCGTCAAACACCATGGTGACTATCAGTTAACACCTGTTAACCTTCACACAAAAATTTTCAAATTTTTCTTTTTGAAAAATTTGGGAATGTTAGAAAAATTCCAAATTTGGGAATTTTGGGAATGTTAGGGAATTCTCATCCGGACGAGGATGTTAGGGAATTCTATCCCGAACGAGATTTGGGAATTTTGTCAGCAAAGACGAGCCCCCAATTTCTGTATTGTTACCAACAAACAAGTATTGTATTAAGATCACACAAGAATAACAGTACAACAACAATAGTAATCAATTGTACAACCAATATATTTTTCCTATGATGGTACCATCAGGTTCGTACAATATAACTCACTGTGCTCCAAGTGAGCGAAAAGAAGAACATTCCCCAATGTCTCTATTCCGGCATCAAGCCAAAGTCGATCCGCTCCAGTGATCGTCAGAACGATGTCCAATCGAGACCAGAATCCCGTTCGGATGACAGTCACAGTCCCGCTGCCAAAGCTGCGCAAAGGTGCCCTCAAGGCGACTGGGAAATCACACCCTCGGGTATGGACGTTCCACGGCTCCAAATCGGCGAACCGCAGATTTCCCACTCAAAAGCCACGTTACACACACACACCAGATTAACGTCTGAATGCGGTGAAAATGGTTGAAGCGAAGTGAAAAACCTTGAGCGATGTGCAAATCCTGCGCGAGGTAAAAATGGCCAACTGCCCGTTCTCGTGGCGTAACGGCACTCTGATGATTCTCTCCGGAATCAACCGCAAAACCTGTCACGCAGGTTTATCTGTCACAGCGATGACAACTCTGTCGCAGGAATCCCTTTCCCGGGAAATCCAAAGTTCACTCGTGACCCTTGTTCACCAATCGTTCGCTCCAGACCTCGAAGCAGCTCGGCTTCTTGTCCGACTCACTCGCTCCGCCTTCCTTTCCTCCTCCTCCTCCTCTTCCTCTTCGTTGTTGTCCGGTTCCGGTTTCATTTTAAAACATTAACTTTTTTACCTTTTGAAAATAGTAATCTATATTTCCTTTAAACGACAACAATAATAGTACATGGAATCAAAAATGTTTACAGTGGATGAAAACCACAACAACGGAAGTGACAAATCCGTAACAGCACGTGCCATATAAAGGGGCCTTTTCTATGCCCCTGGCATTTTCCCCAAGATACATTTTAAATACGAACAAAATGCATTTGTTTATTGTGCAATACTTTATTCAAGACGATATAAAAGTCTTGAAAAAGTAAAAGGGGAAAAAAATATTCAACCCAGACAGGATTCAAACCCACAATCCCCAGCTTCGGAGTCTTTGAAGTGATGCTTTATCCATTAAGCCATTGGGCCAGCACATTGCATGTTTTTTGTAATAAGAGGTATAAAGTGTGTATATATCTTTATTTATATATAGTTCACCTTCTATTGGCATCAGATATGAAGCTTGCAGCCAAGTTTCATCAAAATTGTGTGTAGTTTCGGAGAAGAGAGCAAATACCTATTTTCGGCGGTTGACACCTCCCTCCCCCGTAAATCTCTTTGATGTGCTCAGATTTTGATGCTGTCAATAAACCTTCGTTTGGGTTGTGGCCATGTTTGGCCAAGCCAATCAGATATGAAGCTTGTGGCCAAGTTTCATCAAAACCGTGAGTGTAGTTTCAGAGAAGAGAGCAAGTAGCTATTTTTTTGGGGGGGGGGGGGGGGGGTCAATAACCCCCCTCACCCACACCACACCCCCCATCCGTTCACCCTTTAATGTTTTGTTGAGTGCAGATTTTGAATTTGTTTTGAAAGCCATTAACTAGACCTATTGGCCGATGTATATTCCAAGTTTCAGCTCTTTTCAATGTACAGCTTTTGAGATACGAGCGCCAACACATTTTGGGTGGACGGACGGACTGATGGACGGACTGATGGACGGACTGATGGACGAACAGACACCAACGTGAATTTGAGGATTTTCTAAATAAAACTCAAGAATGCATAAACGGACGTTGCTGAAATTTGGAACATATTGAGCGATGTGCCCTTTATGGTATAGGTATAGAGTACAAGGTATAGAGTACCTTTATGGTATAGAGTACAACGTTTCAGCCCCAAGTACCTCAACGTACAAAGTATTTACTTCTGAAATGTGCAGGCAATTTCGTCCAGTGGAAGCCGAGAAACGAATTTTCAGCCCCAAGTTAAAGCTGCATACAGAGAAACGATCCCTTATATAAAGGGAGGGGTGCTTTGCGCCTCCTTTTGATAGCACATCGGGCAACTTCATTTGCACAAATGATGGAATTGTTTGGCTGCCATTAAAAGACCTTACTAATTATACAGTTGCTATATTACCTGATGATGCAGTTCCTACATCATGTGGATATTCATTGGTGATGTCACGTAAATATGCATTCACGGCTCCGTGTGAAAAAATGTGAATATGCGTTGGCTATGTTGCGTGAATTAACGAATCGAGTGTTTTTCTAAATTAATTGTACAGTTAACCATTGACTTTATGGTATAGAGTACAGAGGGACAGGTTATGGCCTGATTTGAATAAATGGTACCCATCATTTGCTTTAGATTTTAAATGACCAGCTTGATTATGTGACATCAAAACTTAATGATGCCTCTCTGTTCTATGGCATATCTGCCTATTTTGACTGACATTTTGGTTTTACCCATAATTCTTTAACCAGCATTGACATCACCACCTCTAATTTTCTCATGGGAGACTATAATCGCACAAAATGTCAGCATTTTGAAGTACAGTATTGTTTTCCTCTTATCCACATAAACATTGATTCACCCTTGGATATTTTGAACCAGGAATTGTGTTGCAGTATCTCTGCTTTTGTAACACAGAATGAGAATCATAAAATGGATCCTGTAAGCCACCTTGATGCTCTGAGTAGTTGGTCACATGGCCTTGCTCACTCTCCGATTCAATCACAGGCAGGAGTTTGAGAGCGTGAAAGACATACCTTCGTTCCAACGTCGTTGGGTTGTCCCATTGCTGGCATTGGTGGTTCCTTCTTTGCACGATACGTTGCTTGCCCATGACTTGCTCTTCACACTCCTGCGGCTCTTTGGATCTTGCACCAGACTTGCGAACATCCTACTTGATAGCGGCCTTCTGTCTGTCCTCTGCAATGCGGCAACGGTTCTCTCGGCAATGGACATCAGGTTAGGTACCCGCTATTCCCTCTTTTCACAATTTAACTCGTCATCAAATATTCTGGACACTTGATGGGAGTTTTATGACACTTTGTCTCACTTCAAGACTGCTATCTTTTATTGTACATTTTGTTTCCCTACTAAATCGTCTTTTCACCTTTTCTGTACCTCGTGCCAGTTCATGAACCTTCACCTCGATGAGGCATCTTGGTGTCCCCATTGCACCATGGTGCCTCCTCCGGTATATTTTTAATGTCCTTGCTCTTGCCGTGTTTGTTGCAGTACCTTACCACGTAGTGATGGCGGATTGCTGTTAGGTGACATTCAGCAGTTCCTGCTTGCTGCTACACTTCATGCCTGCACTTCAGCTGGTTCTCACTACTTCCACCTTCTGGACGACCTCTTGGCCATGCTCGGGCATTTTCAGACATCCCAGAATGCCCGTACGCAGGGTGAGGTCTCAAAGAGAGTTAGATATTAGCACTACGTACCTTATTATGCCCATGCGTTTTGGAAAAAAAATGGTTGATATTGTGGTCGGCTCCATCCGTCTGTGTGTCTGTTTGTCCTGCACTCGATGACTTCATAGACAGCTGGACAGAAATTTACCAAACTTTATAGCTATGATGACCACATGACACGAAGGTGCAATAGCAGTATCATTTTTGGACCCATACCCTGGGGCATGGTCAAAAGGTCAAATACCGACAAATGCAACAATGGGGGCATTTTAAAACATTTTAAAATGAAACTTTGCATGGGAATTTGGTCCAAGTACAACTTGAAATCATCTCAAACTTGGTCCTAATCCCGTTGAGCCAATCAGCAACGTGAATGGCTCTAAACGAGCAGAAAGCCTGAGTAAGGCGAGAGAACAGGACGCCTCGGTTTTTAATCACGTCAATGTACGACAACATTACTGGAATCACGTGATGCATGGCGGCAGGATGGCCTGCTTATAAACGTTCGCTAGATGGATGAGATTCACAATGCCGTGCTTATGTGCATCTTATGATGAGGAAAACTATTTGTAAGCATAATCCAAGTTCCCTTTGAGGATCTTTTTGAAAGGGTTTAAAATGACCACGACCACAGGCTAGCTTGTTCTGGAGAGGTCCTGTCCTTCTCGATGGCGTTGGATATCGTCGTGTATTCATATATATATATATATATATATATATATATATATATATATATATATATATATATATATATATATATATACAGTATATACAGTATATATATATATATATATATATATACAGTATATACAGTATATATATATATATATATATATATATATATATATATATATATATATATATATATATATATATATATATATATATATATATATATATATATATATGTCGGATTGAGACTTAGAACTTGGGACTCAGAAGACTCAGAGAAAGGAGCAACGGATATATTTATTAGAACTCGATACACAAGCTTGCGGAGAAGCAGGAAGTCGCAGGAAGCTCACATGAAATGACCAACACTACAACAAGATGCTCTGAAATAATTCGATTAAAACTTGCTTTATATAAGGAATATCGGGTGTGGTTTTAGCTCACAAGATACAGAGACAGAATGGGCTCATTGGCCCTCCCACCATAGTCCCATCCTGTTGTTCAGTTAGTTAGAGGAAGCTCATCCAAGGCCACTCATAGGTTAGCTCAGATAAGGAGATGGTCAGCCATATGTGGCAACATGTTTACAACTTTCTGTATAGAAACCTTGGTTGGGAAAGTACAAAAGGAGGGGACACTCATAAATGTGTCAGCCCACAGGATATTGGCAAAGTTATGAAGGAGGCTGAGAGATAGCAGCTGCAACCAAGGCCAGGAAGGGGAACAAGAGATTGTGCCCACACAGGCCAAGAGCTCACAAGCACAGAACTCCTTATTAGGATATTACACATCCTCAATGCACAAGAAAGGACTAAGTATTATAAAAGAGTACAGCAATCAGTCAAAACAAAACATATAATTGGTTATACTTGGTAATTGGTAAAGCAGCAAGGATCAACAAAGGGGGAGGGGCATTACAGCTCCATATATATATATATATATATATATGTATATATATATATATATGTATATATATATATATATATATATATATATATGTATATATATATATATATGTATATATATATATATATATATATATATATATATATATATATATATATATATGTATATATGTATATATGTATATATATATATCTCTCTATATATATATATATATGTATATATGTATATATGTATATATATATATATCTCTATATATATATATATATATACATATATATGTATATATATATATCTCTATATATATATATATATACATATATATGTATATATATATATCTCTATATATATATATACCTACAGTCACGTGAGAAAGTAAGTACACCCCATGTCAAGTTTTGACTTTTTCAACATATTTCAACATACAGCTATTTGATCTTCATTTCAACAATATTGATAGATAAAGGTGATGTAATATAACAAATATCATGAAACATTTACATTTTGTAGGCCATTGTATAATTTAAATAAACATAAATGCAAATTTCACATGTGGAAAAAGTAAGTACACCCCTACATTTATCATGACTTCAAATACCTAAAATTAGAATCAGGTGCACCAGCTCAGGTGCAAATGATTAGAACATCGTTAGAGAGGATCTTGGAGGAACCTGTCTTATTTAAACCTAAGACATTTAGTTTGGTTTGCTCTTTATTGTTGAAGTGTGCAGAGTCACAATGCCGAGATCAAAAGAGCTCTCTGAGGCCTTCAGAAAGAAGGTTTAGATGCCTCGAGTCTGGGAATGGATTTAAAAAGATCTCCAAACAATTTGAAATCAATCATTCGACTATCCGGAAGATCATCTACAAGTGGAGAAGATTCCAAACAACTGCCAACTTGTTCAGGCCATAGTACATGGTGTTATGTAGAATTATTATATGTAAGTGCAAAATTTGCTACACTAGTGGAACCAATGTTTTTTTGCATCTATATACCCTTGGCAACAACACCTGAGTTGGTTCCATTTTTTTCAATGGCATCTTCGTCCCTAACCCCAAGCCAAGTAGAAGTCCACGCTATGAAAACTTTCAACTTGGTCAGTATCAAGATAAAGTTGTTAATGCAACACAGCAAGACTTTGCATGGCTACTTTCACGGTATTCACAGAGGCACCATGAAGAGACATCAGACGGTATACCAGTTTGGTCAGCATACAATTCTCTTGTGTGCACTCCAGAAGAGAACAAGACACCCAACCTTGATCAAGATCACACAATGCCTATCATGGAGATATATCATGGAGATATCATGATTGGACAACACTGGTGACAGTTCTTGAGAAGCTTTCGTACCTCAATAGTGTTGTGTGTCCGGAAAACACTGGAACGATCTTAGTTACATTTGACATGGATCTTTACAAGAGGGCCCTAAAGTTAGAATATCTTCATGACCAATATGCTGGGAAATGGATGGTATGCCCTGGTGGTTTCCACACTGTCTTGTGTGCACTAAGGTGCCTTGGGAGGACTGTTGAGCACAGCGGGCTTGATGAAGCTTGGAGCAAGGATCTGTACAGCACTGTGACAGTAAATCAGATACTCAATGGGAATCACCACAATCGTGCTGTCCAAGCTCATGAGCTCACATTAGAGGTATTCTTTGATCTCTGGCTTTCAGAATTTCTGAAAGAGAAGCCTGCAGTTGTAGAAGCTCTATCTGCCTGTATGGATAACTTGATAGAAGCAAACAAGAAAGAGGTAGGCATTCAGGAAGCCCATCACCAACTTCTAATGGAGATTGAACATCTAAACTTGGAAAAGCAGCTGAGTGATTTTGACAGGAGCCACAGTAAATTCCCAATGTATCAATGGGCACGAATGTACATGAGGCAAGTGTTGGCGCTGATTAACTTCACACGTTCACTGAAGCAGCCAGATTTCTTCCTGTACATGGTGTCTCTAGAAAATTTGTGCATATACTTCTTCAGCTACAACCCACGAGATTATGCTCAAAACAAGTTCTTAGCCAAAGATATTTCTCAAAAACGTCTGTTAACTGGATATAAGTGTTCTGGTGGATTTTCTGTACAAGGAATGACAAAAATGCCAGAAAAAATGGTTAATCAAAGTGTTTTATGTGAAAAGATACATACAAAATTGCAAAAAATGGCGGCCATTTTGAAAGTCCAAATGGCCGCCAAAGACGCCATTGAAAAAAATGGAACCAACTCAGGTCTTGTTGCCTAGGGTTTCAGGATTCCAAAAAACATTGGTTCCACTAGTGTAGCAAATTTTGCACTACAATGACACAACACCATGTACTACCAGGCCGCTCCAGCAAGTTCAGCCCGAGAGCAGACAGCAAGATGCTGAAAGAAGTCTAAGAACCCCAGAATGTCATCACGGGACCTACAGGAAGCGCTTGCCACTGTTGATGTCAAAGTGCACGAGTCTGCCATTAGAAAGAGGCTGCACAGATTTGATCTACATGAGAGGTGTGCCAGGAGGAAACCTTTGCTGTCCAGAAAGAACATCAGGGCAAGACTAAAGTTTGCCAATGAACACCGAGGCAAAGACCAGCACTTCTGGAATAATGTGCTCTGGACAGATGAGTCAAAGGTAGAGCTATTTGGCCACAGTACCAGAAGACATGTTTGGCGAAAACCAAAGACAGCATTTGACCACAAGAACCTGATACCAACTGTAAAGCATGGTGGTGGAAATATTATGGTTCGGGGCAGCTTTGCTGCATCAGGGCCTGGGCAGCTCACCGTCATATAATCCACCATGAATTCTTCATTGTACCATAGGGTGCTTGAGGATAATGTGAGGCCATCTGTCGGAAAGTTGAAGCTCAACCGAAGATGGACCTTGCAACATGATAATGACCCTAAACATACCAGTAAATCCACCAAGGAATGGCTGAAAAGAAAGAAATGGAGGGTTCTGGAATGGCCAAGTCAAAGCCCGGATCTAAATCCCATCGAGATGTTGTGGGGGGGATTTGAAACGAGCTGTGCATGCCAGAAACCCCTCAAACATCGCACATCTGAAAGAATTCTGCATGGAGGAGTGGGCAAAAATTTCTCCCAGTCGATGTCAGAGACTGGTAGACAGTTATAAGAAATGCCTACTTGAGGTTGTTTCTGCCAAAGGGGGCAATACCACCTATTGGAGCCAAGGGTGTACTTACTTTTTCCACATGCGAAATTTGCATTTATGTTTATTTAAATTATACAATGGACTACAAAATGTAAATGTTTCATGATATTTGTTATTTTATATCACCTTTATCTATCAATATTGTTGAAATGAAGATCAAATAGCTGTATGTTGAAATATGTTGAAAAAATCAAAACTTTACATGGGCTGTACTTACTTTTTCACGTGACTGTATATATACTAGCTGAATGCACCTGGCGTTGCCCGGGTTATTTTTGAATGAATTTACTACTATAATTCAGCTCAGCTTTTAATTGCGAAATGGGCCCGGCCCGTCTGAAGCGGCCTCAACCGGCCTCGCCACCTTGCCTAAAACCTTTGCAGGGCCCGTCCCGACATTTTTTGTATTAGAGGTTTCCTCCTATCTTTCACCGTTCAGGAGATTAGCTTGCGCAGACAAACAAACAATAAATTTCTTTTATAATATAGAGAGATATATATAAACTAGCCGAAAGCACCCGGCGTTGCCCGGGTTCTTTTTGTATGAATTTACTACTACTAGAGAAATACCTGTGCTACGCATGGGTGGGAGGCCAGAAGCAAACAGGCAATGCAGATATGGTGAATGCTAAAGCATGAAACCAATAAATTCCACATTCCTGTAGCACCTTCAGTCGCACATCAGACATGGACAGCAAGTTCGTGAAGGACTTCCATGAAAAACGTACCTGTTCGCAAACAAACGGGTTCGCTCACGTGGAGAAACATCGATCGTGGGTCCGTGGCGAATCTGCATATGGCGATGGCGAAATATCAGAAATTGAAGGGTTTTTATTTATTTTAAACGATTCATATAAACATCCGTCACGCGTCACAATGAACGTCATGCAAACGCGAATGTTATGCGGGAGTCCAAACCTGAGAATGCAGGAGACTGAAGCTGAAATTGGGAAAACAAAATAGCCTAGTTTACTCCTTGGGATCTCAGGATTACCCACCGAAAATATCTTTGCGATCGGTTCAGCAGTTTTTACGGTACCTTCAAACGGACAGACAGACATTTGGTGAATTATCGTAAGATGCTATTCCGACGCCGACCGCATGGGGAGGATTTTATATACCATCTGGGAGTAAGGACAGGTCATTCCGCTCTCTCTTGTGTCTTCGAGTTGGTAAGATTGCTGCAAGACGTGTTCTACATTTGCTAATATTTCTGCAATGGCGTAATAGCAATGAAAGTGCTCACAGATGCTTGCAAAATAGCTTTTGTGTTCTCTTTGTAGATCAGTTGCATTCAAGTGAATAAAAGCTCACAGCTTTGGAGTTCTTGGTAAATTGTTTCGTTTTACCACACATTAACTGAAGCATAAAATAAAAAAGCCTTCAATTTCCGATATTTAGTCTTTTCATTTGGGCCTCCCAATTGAAGCCCCGCCCATAGGGCGGGTACCGTTGCTCGACGTAAGAAGACGTCACAAGGAACGTCATGCAAACGCGAATGTTATGCGGGAGTCCAAACCTGAGAATTCTGGAGACCAAAGCTGAAATTGGGAAAACTAAATAGCCTATTTTACTCCTGGGGATCCCAGGATTACCCACCCAAAATATCTTTGCGATCGGTTCAGCAGTTTTTACGGTACCTTCGAACAGACAGACAGTCGGACATTTGGTGAATTATAGTAAGATAATTCAGCTTTTACTCGCGGCCGTAGAAGATTGACATCTATAATTCAGCTCAGCTTTTAATTGCGAAATGGGCCCACCCTGGCCGAGGCGGCCTCGACCGGCCTCGCTACCCAGCCCAGTACCTTCCCGGGGCCCATCCCGACATTTTTTGTTTCAGATGTTTCCTCCTATCTTTCACCGTTCAGGAGATTAGTGCATGCAGACAAACAAAGAAACGAACAAAAACTTTATTTTATATATATATATAAACTAGCCGAAAGCACCCGGCGTTGCCAGGGTCCTTTTTGAATTAATTTACTACTATAATTCAGCTTTTACTCGCGGCCGTAGAAGATTGACTACTATAATTCAACTCAGCTTTTAATTACGAAATGGGCCTAGTCCGGCCGAAGCGGCCTCGCCACCTAGCCTATAACCTTCCCGGGACCCATCCCGACATTTTTTGTTCCAGAGGTTTCCTCCTATCTTTCACCGTTCAGGAGATTAGCACGTGCAAACAAACAAACAAACAAAAACTTTCTTTTTAATATTGTTGCGGATATGGGATTTGCATCCATCCATATCCGCTTGTAAATATTCCCCTATTTCCTCAATACTTCCCAACTATCCCCAATCCCCCATTCCCTAGTCCCATTTTCTGTAAACAACACTCTGTAGACCCGACCTCCCCCTATTTCCCCCATTAAATGTCGTGCCCAGGTTCACCGCATCTCATGTAAGACAACTATAGGACATCTTGCTAGTTATTCCTAGTCTATGTCAGTTAAGGACTCGTTTCCATTAATTCTGACCCTTCGTTGCACCAGAATGTGATTGTATGGCACCGTTAGGAAGTTTAGGACCTCCCGATACCTCCCCGCAGCTCTTCCTCACGGTTCAGCAACAACAACAACAACAACAGCAACGGCAGCGGCGGGCGCGGGAAGTGCGCGTCCTCACTCCGGCTTGGTTGGTAGGGGGTGTTGGGAGGGCACCAGGCCTTCCCAACGAGCCGCCATCGAACATGTGCTCGACGGGGTTACCAAATAGGGGCTCCCTGTCAGCTCCTCGTCAAGGGCGGAGCCCGGTAACCCCCGCACCCAATGGAAGCGGCGGACCGGCCCCAGTGGGGCGGAGCCAACCAGCCGAGGGCGTGTCACTCCCCGCTGAGCATGCGCAGGGAGAGGGAGGTGACGTCAGATGCGCGCTGAGCTTGGAGCAAGCAAGACCACCTCCGAGCGCTGTGAGGCCTCCCCGCATCTTCTGGACTGGACCGTGCTTTATCCTGTCCCCGAGCCAAGGTGCACCTTGTGCCATCGAACTACCTGTCCCTCCCTGCCATCAATCCCTGTGTAAGTCAGCCTTGTTCCGTTTGTCTGTGGTCTGTCCGGGAATAGATAAGATTGTATTTAAGTGCCCATCTCTTCTGTGTCTTTTACCTCACTCTGCCGTGTAATCTACCCCTTTTCTCCACCACTGTAATTATATCCTCCTCCGGAGGTCTTGAGAACTGTACCCCTTGCGTCGTTTCATCTATCCCAGTCGTCGTGTCCTTTCCATCATTGATTTGGCATAGCGCGATTTGGTCAACGTCTGGGTGAATCGGGTGAGTTGGGGAAGAATCGGGGGAACTGTTAGGTCGCGGCAATACCACCGCTCGGTAAATAACATCCAATCCGCGTCCGTAACAATATATATATAGATAAAGAATAAATAGATATATAGATATAAGATATGTATGTATATATATATATATATATCTTCAGTTCTCCAGCTTTCAATGAGCGCGCGTAATGACGTCACTGCCATGTACATACTCTCTGCCTGTCAAGCTCTCAAGAGAACCCTCCGACAGAGCAGAATTTTGATCTTAGTTCAGATACTGTCATAAGTGTATGTAAAACTCAGTTACCGACCTGGTTTCGCCCTTTTGGGGCTCATCAGGGCAATGCAGTGTATATATTGTTACGGAGCATATATATATTGTTACGGATTCGTCACTTCCGTTGTTGTGGTTTTCATCCACTGTAAACATTTTTGATTCCAGGTACTATTATTGTTGTCGTTTAAGGGAAATAGAGATTACTATTTTCAAAAGGTAAAAAAGTTAATGTTTTAAATGAAACCGGAACCGGACAATGACGAAGAGGAAGAGGAGGAAGAGAAGGCGGAGCGAGTGAGTTGGACAAGAACCCCCCCCCCCCCCCATGGACAAGAAGCCGAGAAGCCGACCCTCCCCCCCCCCCCCCCCCCCCCCCATATCCGGACCAAATTCAGATCCTGGGGGGACAGGGCCTTCTCCATCGCTGCTCCCACCCTCTGGAACTCACTACCTCACACCATCAGAGACTCCTCCTCACTCACCACATTCAAAACATCACTCAAGACCCACCTGTTCAACACTGCATTCAACATTTAACCCACAGCATTTAACCCCTGACTATCTCTTCTCCTTCTCCCTCCTTTTTGCTTTGAATATTTCCCTATTGATTCTTGTTTTTTGCAATTGTTTTTATGTTTTGCTATGCATTATGTTTTGCACTCTGTCAAAGCGTCTTTGGGCTCCCTGAAAAGCGCTATATAAAATAAATGCATCATCATCATCAACTTAAACTCAGGGAGCTGGAATTACTGGGAGAACGGAGAGAAGTAGTATCCGTGCCGGCTAGTTCGACAACTAGTCAGAACACTTGGGATGTTGGTAGGCATGTGAGGCTGGTTCCACCCTTCAATGAAAAGGAGGTAGCCAAGTTATTTTTACACTTTGAGAAAGTGGCTCAAATGCTAAAATGGCCTGTGGGGTCCTGGACTATGTTAGTGCAAAGTTTTCTGGTGGGTAAAGCTCAAGATATCTATTCGGCTTTACCGATTGACCAATGTGCAGATTATGAGATAGTGAAGAAAACCATTCTCAAAGCCTATGAATTGGTCCCTGAAGCTTACCGGCAAAAATTCAGGAATGCCAGGAAGAGGGAGAGTGAGACCCATGTGGAGTTTGCCAGAATGAAGGAAACCATGTTTGATCGGTGGAGTGACTCGAAGGGGATTGGGAAAGACTTCAACCTGTTGCGACAATTGATCTTGGTGGAGGAATTCAAACAGTGTGTCCACGCGGACATTAAAGTACATCTGGATGAAAAGAAAGTACCAGAGTTGTATGAGGCAGCAACCGTGGCAGATGACTATGCCTTGACACACAGGATGGGGTTCCACAAACCTAACTTCCTGCCTAGAGTTAGCCAGGGGAGTTATGGTAAATCAGGGGCGGAGAACAAATATTCATGGAGGCGGCCTAGAGATGACTATGGGGACAAATCTGATACCGCGACCTTTAGGGATCAGAAGACTACAGTTCCAAGACAGACTTATCTTCCGGGGGGCCCGAGGCAGACCACGAGTTTTTCCTCCGGGCCTACTTGCGCTTTTTGCAAGAAACCTGGGCATTTGATGTCCCAATGTTACGCCCTGAAAAGGAAAAATCAGGAGCGGAGTCAGACGAGTACAACTCAGAATGCATTGGCAACAACAACAACAACATGCATTTTAAGGCCATTTTCCCTGCTAGAGCGGGGGTTAGCCTTGCGGTCCCCATGACAATCTTCTCCATTTTGCCCTATTTTCTGCATCTCTCCTTGTTAACCCCCTTGCCCGCATTTCTTCTTCCACCATCTTTAGCCAAGTCTTTCTCGGTCTTCCCTGTCCTCTACTTCCTTCTACATTAATTTCCATCACTCTTCTCAACCAGTCACTTTCATCCTTCCTCAACACATGACCAAACCATCTCAACCTGTTCCTCTTCACAGCATCAATCACAGGCAATATTCCCATCATCTTTCGCAATTCATCATTTGTCTTCCTCTCTCTCAACGATACTCCGCACATCCATCGAACCATTCGCATTTCCACCCTTTCCAGCCTTCGTTGCTGCTCTACGTTCATTACCCATGTCTCGCTCCCATAAATCATAACACTTCTCACACATGCAGCATACACCTTTCCCTTCAGCTTCAGCGACACTCTCCTCCTCATCAGCATGCCACTCAGTTCCCGAAACTTCTTCCATGCACATCTCACTCGAGCAACCGCTGCCGAGTCTGATCCACCTTCTCCATTCAGCATGTCTCCGAGGTAGCAAAATGTTTTCACACCTTCCAGCTTCACGCCGTCTCCAAGATCCAACTCAACATTTCCTCCATCTGCAGCTCCCTCTGTGCACACCTTACATTTGAATGTAGCTGCCACACTGGTAAATGACCCTCTCAGACCACTACATTTTTGATGAACCCACTCAGCGCACATTGTACATTGAATGGAGTTCACTCCGACACCCTTCCGAATGCATTGGCCAATGCGAGAAATTGTCCTTCGAGGACAGTGCCTTGTGAAGGTTCCCATGCCGAAGTTACGGCATCACAGAACGACCTTGTTCAAGAGGGTTACAAACGTTTTATTTCAGAGGGGTTTGTGTCATTGGATGGAGACTTAACGAACCAGAGACCTGTTAGGGTATTGAGGGACACAGGAGCACATCGATCTTTGATGCTTGAGGGCATTTTGCCATTGTCAGAGAAGACGGCAACTGGTGTTAGTGTCATCTTTTACAGGGGGTTGGTGGCTATGTTAAAGCTCCACTTCATGTCATCCATTTGAAGTCTGATTTGGTGTCAGGTCCAGTCCCCATAGGTTTACAAGCCACTCTTCCTGTAAAGGGAATCTTTTTTGTTATCGGGAATGATTTGGCCGGTGGTCGAGTTTCTGGTAATCCGATGTTTGTTGAAAAGCCTAGTATGGAAAATAACACCGCACAGTTAGAGCAGGAGATTCCGGGTGTCTTTCCATCCTGTGTCGCGATTCGTGCTATGGGTAGGAAGCGCTCTGAAGAGAAGGAGAAGGTACTGACGTCACGCTTTGCACAGTCACTTCTTGTCGAGTACCCTGAAACTAAGTGTCAGCACACACAAGTCATGGATGGAGGCAATGTTGGCAAGCTCTTTGTAGGTGGACTGAACTTTGATGCAAGTGAAGATGTTCTGGACTCTATATTTGGCAAATATGGACCACTCTTGGAAGTGCAGCTGATAAAAGAGAGGGAGACGCAAAAGTCGAGAGGGTTTGGCTTTGTCACGTTTGAAAACACAAAGGACGCCAAAGATGGAGAACAGGATTTAAATGGCAAGGATTTGGATGGTCGGACCATAACAGTAGAGAAGGCAGGCCATGGGCGTCGAGGGGGCTACAGAGGAGGAAAACGTGGAGGTATTTTCGGGGTGGCTGTGGCTCCCGGGGTGGGAGTAGTAGTTTTGGTGGCGGCCGCAGTCATGATTACTACGGAGGCTCCCAGCAGCAGCAGCGCAGTTTTGGCAACTCTCGACGGGATGACTATTACGGTGGTAGCCGAGATGGGGACCGCTACTCAGGTGACTACAGCACCCGACGCTACAACCGTGATTATGATTTTTATGATCAAGAGAAGAG
The DNA here is from genome assembly GCF_964187855.1 of Myxine glutinosa. Taxonomy (NCBI): domain Eukaryota; kingdom Metazoa; phylum Chordata; class Myxini; order Myxiniformes; family Myxinidae; genus Myxine; species Myxine glutinosa. Next base: position 6,656,405 of record NC_136269.1, read on the forward strand.
TTGGAAGCACTGAGTGCTCAGGAGTAGCCGAGCCAAGATTCCTACATGGATTAACCCGTGAACTCCACGTTCCTAAATGCGTCCATGCAGTGAATACTTCCAGGCCTCACCACCCAACCACCATGAAACCTGGCTCAGCTCGGCCTCCTTCAAAAAGTGCTATAGATTTGCTTTGCTTTGGATTTTTGATCACAACCCCTTAACCTTCATTCAAAAAATGAAAAATAAAAATCAGAGGTTGATGAGATGGAGTTTGGCTTTGCAGGAGTTCAACTTGGAAATTGAGCATGTAAAGGGCAGGGACAATGTCGTTGCTGATACTTTATCCAGAGTGAACTAACTTTGGAAATTCCTGTCGGTGGTTTGGAAGTTTTGTTGCTTTATTTTAGGGAATATAATTATGGTTGTTCACGTGAATTGACCATTTGGGTGTGAGTTTTACTTTTGTTTGTTAAAAGAGTTTTTACCTGTAAAGAAAGTTTTCACTCTGTTCAAACTTTCTTTCTTGAGGGGGGGAAGTGTTACGGACTCGTCACTTCCGTTGTTGTGGTTTTCATGCACTGTAAACATTTTTGATTCCAAGTACTATTATTGTTGTCGTTTAAGGGAAATAGAGATTACTATTTTCAAAAGGTAAAAAAGTTAATGTTTTAAATGAAACCGGAACCGGACGACGACGAAGCGAAAGAGGAGGAAGAGAAGGCGGAGCGAGTGAGTCGGACAAGATGCCGAGCTGCTTCAAGGTCCTGAGCGAACGTTGGCGAACGAGGGTCACGTGTGAACTTTGGGTTTCCTGGGAAAGGGATTCCTGCGACAGAGTTGTTGACAGATTCCGACGACAGAGTTGACAGGATTCCTGCGACAGTTGTGACAGATAAACCTGCGTGACAGGTTTTGTGGTTGATTCCGGAGAGAATCATCGGAGTGCCGTTATGCCACGAGAATGGGCCGTCGGCCACATTTTTACCTCGCGCAGGATTTGCGCTTCGCTCAAGGTTTTTCACTTTGCTTCAACCATTTTCAACGCATTCAGACGTTAATCTGGTGTGTGTGTGTAACGTGGCTTGTGAGTGGGAAATCTGCGGTTCGCCGATTGGGAGCCGTGGAATGTCCATACCCGAGGGTGTGATTTCCCGGTCGCCTTGAGGACGCCTTTGCGCAGCTTTGGCAGTGTGACTGTGACTGTCATCCGAATGGGATTCTGGTCTCGATTGGCCATCGTTCTGACGATCACTGGAGCGGATCGACTTTGGCTTGATGCCGGAATAGAGACATTGGGGAATGTTCTTCTTTTCGCTCACTTGGAGCACAGTGAGTTATATTGTACGAACCTGATGGTACCATCATAGGAAATATATATTGGTTGTACAATTGATTACGATTGTTGTTGTCCTGTTATTCTTGTGTGATCTTAATGCAATACTTGTTTGTTGGTAACAATTGGTGTGGTTTCACCATTGATCTTTGACATACAGAATAACACATCTTTCTGCGGTGACTCCTCTCGGGGCTCGGAGGTACACCGTGGACCGGGGTTTGGGGAGGAGCACGTAACAATATATGTATAGAAATATATATATATATTTTCAGGATGTATGAAATACTTACCCTGACAGTGCATACCAAGAGATAGATACTCCAGAAATGTGTTACAAAAAGAAAGGTTAATCTTCATCTGAATTGTCTCGTATAAATTGTTTTTGTAAATGTGCGGATATGTATATGTATACTGTATTTGCTATATTTTTGTATATATTGTTGAATTTTTATAATTAACATCGATTCTAATAGTCTGTTCACAGTGCAGTTTGAAGCATAATATGTTTGGTTGATCGAGAGTGTTAAAAAAAACAACAGCCATCCATGCAAGGCCATGAACAAGGGGTGTCAGAATGTGCAAACCATGTGACACCTAGACTTCCCATGGGATGGCTAGGGGCAGCAGGTATGTCTAAGAGGGTCCCAGCATTCGCCATCAGCAACAAAAGAAACAATTAGGGTTTTATGTGCTTGAGCCATCCAAGAGCAATCGGGGGAATTGACAACGTTGGTGTATGTTCATTAAGCGGACAAACAGACCTTTTCCGTTTCATTGTATGGAGTCACCTTCCAATCATATGTATTGTATAGACATACTCATGTTCTAATAGTATGTACTTTATAGACGTACTTGGTTGAAAAAACGATAACATGTAATAAATACTCTGGCTACCACTAGGTGGTGTTTGTGGCCTAGGTCAAGTACCTTGTGGGTAGCAAAAAAAGCCAGACAAACAGACCCAAATGCAATACACTCTGACGTGGGATTCAAAAACCCCGTGAGATTGTCTTCGTAAGGTAATTTCACTTAATAAATACGCATTGATAATATTGGGTCAATCAATGGTTTATATTGTTTTCAAAGTTAAATAGCAATGCAGATATTACTACTGCGTTTGAACAACGGGTTTTACTGTGTCTCAGCCTTGGCCGCTGCCCTGCAGTTTAAGGTTCTCAATGCAAGCATCAACTTCATCCATTCAGTGGTGACTGCTCGCGGAAGAGGGATCACATCATCATTCAGCCTGCCCAGCAAGCCTCACCACGCCTTGCAGCAGAAAAGGCGAAGCATAGCTGGTATGACCTCCTGAACTTTGGATCTGAAAACCAAAGCTTTGTGTTATTGTAGCTGAACCAGGATGAACTATGTTGTTGTTTGTTAGTTTGGGTTCTACACTTTAATCATTTTAAGTACATAAACAACAGTTGTACAAGCACGAGATGCAATTCCACAGAGCTGTTACGAGGTACCTTGTGTTTATTATGCACACGTGGGGAGAGAAGAGAGTGAGGGTCACACTATATGTACATGGTGTAATGGAGGGTACGTATGTAGTGGGGGGCAGAGGGAGGTTGCTTGAGCAATTATTATTTTTCGTGAAAGTTTTATTTATTTTAATTAATTGTCGATTCTGTATGTAATGAATAATTATTTTTAATGACGACTCAACTCACAAAGTTAACAAGAAAGAGCAATCAAAGATTGCAGACCCTTGCCAAGACGCGTTTTAGTGTTTTTTTGATGCTTTTGTGTTAAAACAAATATGGCGGCCAAAACACGTGACCGATGACGTCATTATTCTTTTTCTCCACCAATTTATCCCTGGATGATGCTGAAGAAATTTCATCTTGATCGGATTAAGTTTTATACTTGTCGAATTATGACGTCATAATGGAGGCACCAATGACATTATCATTACCCTGCGCTTGCGAAGCGAAAAGCGGGGTTAAGCATCTAGTTGCTTACGTGTTCCGTGTCTGCATTTTAATAAATCATTTTCTCGGCAACCGTTGCTCCAATTGACATGAATTTTTACCATAGGAGCGCCTCTGTCAGATAGTTTTTTTTGGCTGATAATTATGACGTCATAGGTCATGTGGTACGGACGCCATTTTGGAAAAACCGAAAACCTTTGCACCTCAATATCTCCAAAAGCGCTGAATAGAAAAAATTGAGACATGGCTCATTGTCAAGTACTACCCATGGGGAATGGCTAGCTTTTGCTAAATATTGTGCTATTGTGCTGAAATTTCAGCTTCCTAGCTCAAAGGATGGCTGACATATCGCCCGGACAAACAAACAAACAAGAAAACAAACAAATGCAAGATCACTCATAGAGCGACACTTGGTAAAAGAAAACAAAGTAGAATGGCACTCAGTAGAGCATCCTTTTGACCTCACAAATAATTGGTGGTTGAATTCACTGACCTGATATGCAAATCTTCTTCAAATTTTAAGTTAATCGGATGAAAATTGACAATTTTAGAAATTTGAAAAAGTTGTTGACCTTTTTGCCGATGTTGACCTTTTGCCCAATGTTGACATTTTGGCCAATGTTGATCTCAAAAATAGTTGGTGGTTGAATTCAGTTTGCTGATATGTAAATCCTTTTCAAATTTCAAGTCAATCGGATGAAAATTGAGGATTTTAGAAACCCGGAAAAAGTGGTTGACCCTAGGCTTTATGTTGACCTTTTGGCCTATGTTGTTCTCAAAAATAGTTGGTGGTTGAACTCAGTTAACTGATATGAAAATCCTATTCAAATTTCAAGTCAATCGGATGAAAATTGAGGATTTTAGAAATTTGAAGAAAAGTGGTTGACCTTTGGCCTATGTTGACCTTTTGGCCGATGCTGATATCAAAAATACTTGGTGGATGAATTCAGTTAACTGATATGTAAATCATATTCAAATTTCAAGTCAATCGGATTAAAATTGAGGATTTTATAAATTTGAAAAAAATGTGGTTGACATTTGGCCTGTTGACCTTTTGACCTCAAAAATAGGTAGGATTTTGTCGGACCACGAACTCCACCATTTGGTGATGTTTTGTGAAGATCGGTTTAAAATTGTGACCTGTAGGCAAGCGTAAGTGAGCGGACACACAAATACACACACAAACCAGAGTGATCAATATACCTGTTAAGAATTTTTTTTTTGCCAAGTAACAAGAAAGCAAGAAAACAAAGAAACACACAGAGTGAAAACTGAGTACTCCCTTTCGGTGCTGGTCATCACAGGGCCCCCTTCGGTGCCCAGCGATGACGTCATGCAGTACCTGGAAATGGAATGGGAAAGGAGCAGTGTACAAAAATTGCGGCATTTTTAGCTTCCTTTTAAAATGATACCCACTGTCATTCTTTAGGATCAGAGGTTGCAGCTTATGAAGATTTTAAATGTTTGCTGTTTTGTCCTCTTGCTTTTCCAGGTACTGTGCCAATGTGGGATTCCATCATTCCCAGGCAACCCCGACAGCATTTGCCTTCGCACGCCAGTCCTGCAGCACCGACCTCCCTCCAATTTGGAATCTCCAGTGTTCCTTTTGCACGTGCAGCGTTTGCTGTTCCCACAAGCCCAGGTTTGGACATTCAATATTGATTCATTGTCACTTCATCGACAAAGTTCCTGCTTTGGAGGGATGTCATAGTTACTTGATTACATTGTGGATTCAAAAGGTCAAAGGGCATGTGACGTTTAATTTAAGATCATTTTGCAGACCATAACTCGCGTTAGAAGCATTGGATGCTTTCTCCCTTCTTCTCGTCTCTTTTCTCTCTTGCATTGTCTCTCTCATCTGACCTTTAATTGCGATCAAACGTAGCAGTGAGTTGACACGGAATGCAGGTGGAGGTGCATGTGCATCAACACATTTACGTCAAATTATATTTTCTTGTTAAAAATAGATCGAGAGAATTCCTCAAATTTGGACCCGTCACGATATTCTTCCATTGGCATTTCATGCAGGAGGGCGGCATCTGGCGTCGGGCCAGGACAATGTGCTGATTGCGCATCTGCGGAGTGCGGCCAGTGAGGAATTTGCCCGGTTGGTTCAGCGCCGACTAAGTCATGATGGCGTGGTGTGTGCCAGGGAGGCCGAGCTGACACAGAGGCTGCAGCGAGTGTCTGTTATGGCAGTGAACCGCCTGCTTTTCCACGGTACTTGCATCCGTCGCGTCACTCAAATGTCAATCTCTCTGCACTTTCTTGTTTGCTAATGTGTTAAGATCATGTTATTCATTTTTCTTTTTAGCTCATCTATGACAGTCGAGATGAGCTGTTTAAAGCCATAACAATGTCCTTTAGTGAGTCGGTCGTTCATTCCGTCAGTCAGGAAGTAGGTGCATTACCTCTTTTCGTTTTTTCCCTACTCCTCCGACGCAGCTCAACAGATTGTTTTTAAATTTGGCATGACGATTCATGACATCGATGCGCAAAAACTAACGGAACTTTATTTTTAAATTTCCATCCAGTTAGTGATATAATCAACTTAAAATGTAATTATGTGACCATGACGTAGAATGATATTGATTTACCGTCAAAATTGTTACCCCTCCTAGTTTTTACCCCTTTTGGCATCGATAAATAGGCAAACACATGTCAGATACCACATAATCCCCTCCCCCCCCCCTGATAAAACTACCTGTGGCTCAGTGAAGTAAGTCCTTCTCACATCCAGTTGGAAATGTTGATATCTTGGTGGTCCTGCGATGGTTATATTTCCCGTTGTCTCTTCAGTCATAGGACATTAAGGCAAGTCCAGCCATAATACGTATTCACATCCTTAGCATGTTGTAGAGAGATAATTAAATATCTATCGATCTCATACAATCCTTATCTTTATATACCTATGTGGCTGGTGTGTGTGAGTGACCGTGGTATGTGTGTGATTCTTCATTTGATCATCATTCAACCATCCACCATTGCAAAAAGTAACGGTCTGTAACCACTTTTCCCATCACCATTCCTTTTCCATCAACTTTCAAGACCATTCCGTCATCCATCTCAAAAGCAAACACTTGCCACTGCAAAATGCTCCATCCTATTTGACTTTCTCTTCCCGTCTCGGCACTTACTCTGACCATCTGGACACATGCATGAACCCACTTTAAATTAAATATGTTCTTTGGTCAAAACAAACAGATGCAGTGTACATAACTCATTGGATTCATATTACCAAAAAAACGACATGAAATTAACTGTCCTTAAGACGAATTAATCTGAACATGCAAAACCGCAAAGAGAGCTGCTCCATAAATCCCAAACACTGGCTCTTGGAGCAGCACTTCAAAATCGGTCACCCCTCCCAAAACATGCCGATGGAAAGTTAAAAAAACATTTTCTTTTATGGAACCTTACATTTAAAAGGTGTTACTTTTTGACCTATTTCCTCCAAGTGACTTTGCACACCTGCAGAGAGACCCGTCACGTCATGCTTACAGCATGTTTGAGTTCATAGCGCATAGTGAGACATCGCACACGGGACAATTCCCTCAGGGCACACACCTCGGCCAGCCAGCACCAGACAGGCGCCCCCTCCGATGTGCTCAAGTTCCACAATGCTTGGCTATTGGAAACCCAGTTTGACAACCATTTGAGGGAGAACCCATTGATGCCTTGACTTTGCCTGTGAAACACCAGGATGACAGTTTACAACTTAATTGGATGAAACCTGCTGCTCCGGTGCTATTAATCTTGGTGCAATTCTGGTGGTCAAATATCTTCTAATTAAGGTACTATTGCCCGACCCTCCTCTTGTACAACAACAACAACAACAACAACAACAACATGCATTTTAAAGGCCATTTTCCCTGCTAGAGCGGGGGTTAGTCTTGCGGTCCCCATGACAATCTTCTCCATCTTGCCCTATTTTCTGCATCTCTCCTTGTTAACCCCCTTGCCCGCATTTCTTCTTCCACCATCTTTAGCCAAGTCTTTCTCGGTCTTCCCCATCCTCTACTTCCCTCTACATTCATTTCCATCACTCTTCTCAACCAGTCACTTTCATCCTTCCTCAACACATGACCAAACCATCTCAAACTGTTCCTCTGCACAGCATCAATCACAGGCTCTATTCCCATCATCTTTCGCAATTCATCATTTGGTCCTCTTGTACAAGTAGAACTCAAACCTTTCGCTTAGACACTGTTTTGTCCGCCAGGCTGTGAGAATCAAAACCTTATCAGCAGTTCATTCCTTCACTCCACACACAAGCCAGTATAAGGGTACAAACTTAAACAAAAAGGTTCCCGAGAGCTGTGGCCTTCAACAACCCAACAACCCAGCGAGCACCAAGGCCCATACCGAAGAACCATTATTTGCTTTTAAAATCAAAAAATGTTTTAGGCAACTACAAGAATTACAGAAATCTCCGTAGCTATAGGTTAATTAAAAAATTGAAGGGGGCTTGACACTTGGTATTGCCCCGTGGCCCAAGGTGTTGGAGATAACTCGCCTCTCTAACTTTTCTAATCAACATCTCACTCAACAAACTTTACAGAGCCATAGAAATAAACAATTCCTTCCATATCTTTGTGAGACATATTGTTCGCAGACAGACAAACAGGTGAAAACATATCCTCCATTCACCTTTGGTGGCGACTGAACCCACAATCCCCAGCTCATTTGTAACCCTGCATTTAATGAATCGGCACAGTTGGTGAGCTATCGTGGGCATGCTATGATGGCCTCAAATAACTGCAATGATTATATAATAATAATAATAATACATTTATTTTATATAGCGCTTTTCAAGAAGCCCAAAGACGCTTTGACAGAGTACAAAAAACAAGTGCAAAAAGGCAAAAATCAATAGTTAAATAATCAAAACAAAAGGAAGGAGAAGGAGAAAAGATAGTCAGGGGTTAAATGCTGTGGGTTAAATGTTTAATGCAGTGTTGAACAGGTGGGTCTTGAGTGATGTTTTGAATGTGGTGAGTGAGGAGGAGTCTCTGATGGTGTGAGGTAGTGAGTTCGAGGGTGGGAGCAGCGATGGAGAAGGCCTTGTCCCCCCAGGATCTGAATTTGGTCTGGATGGGGGGGGGGGGGGGGGGACGGGGACAGGAGTGGCAATCCATACCCTCCCACGTTGCAGACATCCCAAACTCGAAACAAACTAGCACAGCATTAATCCCGTTGCTGGGCAATGCCCTTGACCCACGACGGACAATGTATTTACACAGACCGCTCTGGCATGAGGCCCAGGTTCGATTTCCTCTCAGACCTCCTGTGTCCCGAAGATGGTTTTTTTTTGTATCCGTCGGAATATTTACATTTTTCCTGCGTTAGTTTCACTGAGCTTTTACGGCGTCTGAGCCGAGCTTGTCCCAAGCCATGCCTGTCTAAGTGCAAATGGACGGACAGCCAGCACGCACACTCAACCGTGTCTTCCCAATGCTAATGTTCCTTCACTACAAGTTCAACAATTCTTTTTTCATTCTGATTCGTTTTCAATGCAAAATCTTTGTGGATAAAATGCATTTTTCTTTAAATTTTGAAAATTGCATTGACATCTCTCAATCAAATCATCTCAGTAACGTTTAAACTGGGTTCAAATGCTACACGACACATTTTCATTATGAATTCAAACAGTACCACACTGAACACTGTCTGCAATTTAATGCAAATACACAGCACTTAGCACAACCCTTAACACAACATGTACTCGATGCAAATCCACAGACAAAATACAAGAGCTCTATATTTCAACCAACATTATCATTTAACATTCCAAATATTATATAACAATGTCCCCTGTGAGATGCCTGCATTCAAGCCTCCCCCTTCGCCATGAGGGCACGAAGAGAGCTGTTTGCAATCGCACTGAATCAGAATTACACACTGAAAACATCATAACTCTTAATTTTCCTTTCCTTTTATCAAATAACCAATTTTTATTCGATAAACGGTGAACATCACAGCACCTTGTCCAAGGTGCAACTCAATGCACGTTTACGAATACACCTCCCAATGACAATTACAACCCAACAACCACAGTACACTTTACCCAAGATACGAATACCCTACGCAAACACTATTCGAACATCAAATACACATCTCCTTCGACTTCCAGTCGGGAACACACGCCTTCCAAGTGGCAAGTCAAAATATCCTTTTGGTGTACACCCGGACGTTTGTCTCATCTTCTTCGATGAGGGCTCTTATCGGCATCTGTTCCGGAAGTTCTTTCAAATTATCCTGGACTTTTAACAAAGTACACTTTAATCCCTTTATCTTGGCTTCTTGCCGCCGTCGGTTAGACTCGCTCATCCAATCCTATAGAAGAGTCCCAGACTCCTTTTATTACTTGTGGAACCCAGTTCCAATAGAGATCCCAGATCTCTTCTGTCGACCTAGTTGTGGAACCCAGTTCCAATAGAGATCCCAGATCCCTTCGCCGGCCCAGGTTCCCTGAACCTTTTGCCAATAAAATGATTCAACTCTATGTTCCAGATTACGTCACCAGTGTAGTCAGAACACTGCGAAGAGAGCCAGTTTTGGTAGATGCTAAGCATACAAAGAACATGGAAGGGCACCTATAATGGTCCCCTTACCGTGTTCCTTGGTGGCCACCAGCTCGCATCTCCTCCACTGTCTATTCCTTTTCAGTCCTCCGTCCACCGGGATGTTGCGATCCTGCCAACTACGCAAAATTGTCGTGGAAGAAATCAATCCCTCGAGTTGGTTGCATCATTTTATTGGCCATGCACATGGAAGAGATCTTGCGAGATCTTGATCGGGGCGGTCACGGATTTTCGAAGCTGTTCCACGATCTTCGCGCATGCTCGAAGCTAAGTCATTGTCACATTTGTATTCTTGTCTAAACTGTTTATCTTACGTGTGTGTACCTTTTAAGTGTCCCTCGGAAATTTTATCGGGGTTAATCTTTCATACCTGTAAAAAATAGTCGAGTATCTCGTGCCGCGCGCGGACCACGCGGCCGAGTTGTTGAAGCTTCCGACCTGGAGGCTTGGTTTCTCTCCGGGCATCCAAAGTGGTTATTTTTTCATTCGTGTGTTTGTCAAATTTCAACTCGTTACTTTATCGTCCATGCTTTATTGTTTGTTTATAGTTAGTTTTGGTTTGAATTTCCTGTTACTCGTAATTAATTAATCCTGTTCTGCGCCTCGTGTGCGGCCTTGTACCCTTGTCGGTGTTTGTTAACTTAAGTCCCCTACATCGTGTTTTGCTTGGCTCTCAGTTTTTCCCTTCTACACCGAACGTAATACTCTCTGTCTAACGTTTTAAATCCACACCCCACCCCACCCCACCACCCCCACCCCCCCAAAAAAAAAAAAAAAAAAAAAAAAAAACATTTATTTTTCCTTTCTCCACGTGTGCCGTTGTCTCATCCTGTACTTTCTGTCCAGGTGTATCGCGGTGCTTTTCGCCCCGCCCCCATTATCTCCTTGCCATCCACCTTTTGCCCTGTTCACGTGACTCGTGGTGGTCCCTCTCGGCCCTCCCCCCGTTGGTATTTTGTGCATATAAGATTGTTCACGGTTCTGTTTAAATATTATTTTAAATATGTTTACCCTTTCCCCTTCAGTGGTTTATTCAGTGGTATATTACAACACGCTGTTTTTCTTCCTATTTAAAAGGCTTTTCTCAATTTCCTCTCCAACTCATTCCACGTCAAAAAAAAGAAATTCAATATCTTATACGTCTCCCTCACTACATGGTCTAAATTCACATTCATTCCATCCCTCCTCCATCGTTCTGAATCGGATTGCTAACTTGAAAATCACAACAAACCCAATTTGTTATCAATGTTCGTCTTTCATTAATCATCCACTTTCTAAACTCCCCTCTTGCCCCTCCCCTCCAAATCCCCCCCCTTGTACCTACACTCCTAAACTACCCCCTTTCCCCTCCACTCTTAAACTCCCCCCTTGCCCCTCCACTCCTGAACTCCCCCCTTGCCCCTCCCCTCCAAATCCCCCCCCTTGCCCCTCCACTCCTGAACTCCCCCCTTGCCCTTCCCCTCATAAACTCCTCCCTTGCCCCTCCCCTCCAAATCCCCCCCCTTGCCCCTACACTCCTAAACTCCCCCCTTGCCCCTCCACTACTAGACTCCCCCCTTGCCCCTCCCCTCTTAAACTTCCCCCTTGCCCCTCCCCTCCTAAACTCCCGCCTCACTCCTCCCCTTCAAAACTCCCCCCCAACTCCTCCCATTCAAATCTCCCCCCATACCATTCCTCTCAAATTCTCCCTCCTCCCCCCTTCTCAAAGTTGCCTCCTCCCCACCTCGTCTCCCTTCTATCTCATGCCTCCACCCCCCCCAACCTTCTACTGTCCCATGCCCCCCCTCAAACAACCCCTCACTCTGCCTCATCCCTTCACCACCAAACCTTTCATCCTCCTCATCCTTCCCTTTTTTGGAACTCTTCTGTAATCTCTGACACACTATCAACTGCTCTCCCTACCTCCCCCTCTCATCCTTCATCTTACCCTACTCCTCCCCTCCCCTGTCCTGTACCCGATGCTCCCCCTCTCTCTTCTTTAACGGTATGGACCTCAAACATCCGGGGCCTTCGCTCAAACCTGACTGATCTCTCCATACAGGTTGCTTCTGACAATCCAGACTTGATCTGCTTAACAGAGACTTTCCTCCTTCAAGATGTCTCTGATTCCTCAATATCTCTTCCTGGTTACTCCCTCTTCCGGTATGATAGACCTGAGCCTCGTCCTGGTGGTGGGGTGGCTATCTTTATCAAAAACTCTCTTCCTCATTCTCCTTGCACTGCCCTCTCTCCTCCTCACCCCCAGGAGTACCTCTGGCTACGGGTTCCTCTCCGCTCCCACCTTTTGTTCATATGTGTTCTGTACCGTCCCCCAAACAGTGATGACTCAATTTACATTTCACTCTCTGACAACATGGACCAACTTCTATCCACTCATCCCAACTCTCTCTTCCTCATATGTGGTGACTTCAACTGTCATCATGCCACCTGGTTGGGTGTGGGTTCCTCTCTCACCAGTCATGGAACCTCAGGAAAGGACTTCTGTGACTCACTGGGATTGACACAATCTGTCAATTTCCCGACCCGGATCTCAGCCAATGGAGTTTCTTCTCTTCTAGATTTGGTTATGACAAACTTCCCTGCTAATGTCTGCTGCTCTTCTTCTGCTCCAATCGGTTCTTCTGATCATGTGCTTGTCAAAGTGGACATCTCTCTGGCCATTCTCAGAGAGCCTCCTCAGCGTCGAAGAGTCTGGCATTTCACTCAGGCCGACTGGGACGGGCTTCAAGCAGCCATCAATCGTCTGGATTGGTCTCCCATCTCCACTGCCTCTGACATCAATTCTTCCTGGGAATTCTTCCAAAGCAAACTGATCTCTCTCATGCACAGATTTATCCCATCTCGTCTTCAGTTGTCTTACCCTTCCTCCCGTCCATGGTACACCGAATCTTGTGGTGAGGCAGTTGCCCTGAAACAACTTGCCTTTGCCTCTTGGAAGGCTAATCCAACTGAAGGCAATCTCAGTTCCTTCCACCAAGCTCGGAACAAGTGTGTGTCTACCCTCAGGAGTGCCAGGAAGCACTATCTCTCCTCACTCAAGAACGAACTCTCAAACCTGTCTCCTTCCTCCAAATCCTGGTGGCGTCTGGTCAAATCCGTTTCTGGTGTTTGTTCCCCCTCCATCCCCTCCCTTACCTCAAATGGCCACACAGTTGACATCGCACGTGACAAAGCCGAATGCCTCAACTCTGTGTTTGCCTCAAAATCTTTAGTCCCAAACCCATCTCTCTCTGTTCCCACCTTTCCCAGTCGAACCCAACTGCTCCTGGACTCTGTGTCCTTCTCTCCTGACAAGGTGGAGGAGTTTTTGTCTAACCTCGACTCTGATTCTGCAACTGGACCAGACGGCATCAGCCCACGGGTCCTAAAATCCTGCTCTGCCGCTCTATCTCACCCTCTCTCTGTTCTTTTCACCCTATCTTTTGCTCAAGGTCATCTGCCAGCATCCTGGAAATCAGCAAACATTACCGCTTTACACAAAAAAGGTGCAAAAACAGATCCTTTTAACTACAGACCAATCAGCCTGCTCCCAATTATCAGCAAAGTCATGGAATCCATCATTGCTTCGGATATGAAATCTTTCCTCTTCTCCAATGGCTTGATCTCTGATCATCAATTTGGATTCAGACCAGGTCACTCTACTCTGGACATGCTGCTTCTCCTGTCTCAACAATGGATGGAGGTCCTCAATGCCAAACAGGAAATCAGAGCTGTCTCCCTCGACATATCACGTGCCTTCGATACGGTCTGGCACCCAGCTCTGCTCACCAAACTCTACTCCTATGGTATCCATGGAAATCTCCATGCATGGCTTGCGGACTTCCTCTCTGGTCGTAGTCAACGTGTGGCCCTGAATGGATTTCTCTCATCTCCCCTTCCTGTTCAGGCTGGAGTTCCCCAAGGCAGTGTGCTGGGCCCTGTGCTTTTTCTGGTCTTTATCAATGATCTCTCCGACTCTCTGGAAAATCCTCTCTATCTCTTTGCTGATGACTCCACTCTCTGCCGCTCCATTCCTCTTCCCTCAGATCGGCAGTCTGCAGCCTCCTCACTCTCTGAAGACCTGGACAAAATCACAGACTGGTCAAACAAGTGGAACATGTCTTTCAATCCTGACAAATCTCACACTCTTACTATGTCTCTCCGAAAAGATCGACTGGACAACCCTCCCATCTACTTTCTCAACAATCCTCTCCAAGAAGTTCTGTCGCTGCAGCTTTTGGGTCTCACTATCTGCCATGATCTTTCTTGGGAAAACCACATTTCCAAGCTGGCCTGCAAAGCCAGTCGCCGACTGGGCATCCTCCGTCGTGCGAAGTCCTTCCTTGGCACACCTGAGCTCCTCACCACGTACAAGGCTTTCATCCGCAGCTCAATGGAATACTGCTCTCCCCTCTGGGCTGGTGCTCCTGCCTCACACCTAGCTCGTCTTCACGCTGTTGAAAGCAAAGCATTCAGAATCATTGGAATCTCCCGTGATGAAGCTAACTCCAAGGGCCTCTCACTCACTCACCGCAGGCAGGTTGGTGGTCTTTCCGTCTTCTACCGACTCCTCTCCGGCCTTGCTCCCCCAGCTCTCTCTGTGCTCTGTCCCCCAAATATTCCTACAGGTCGCACAAGATCTGCCAGCAAGCCTCTGATGGTTAAACTGCCGAAATCTCGGCTCTCTGCTCACCTTCACTCCTTCATTCCTCTTTTCTCCCGCCTCTGGAACAAACTCCCACACTCCCTTCAATCCCACTCCTCCCTCCAGGTCTTTAAAACAGCTGTTCACCACCATCTCTTATCTTCCCCCATCCAAAACCTTGATCTTTTCTACCCCCACTAATTCACCCCAGATCCACCTTGTTTGTAATTCCAACTTCTTTCCTGGTAGTCCTGGCAGTGTCCATATGTTTTATGCCTCTCCCACCCCCTTTCCCATGCCTCCCCCCCAGAGCCCTCTCCCTCCCACAGATCTCTCGATGTCTCCATGTCTCTCGGTTCTTGCTCTAAAATGTTGTGTTGTGTTGTGTTGTGTTGTGTTGTGTTTGTGTCCTTCCCCCTCTCTCCCCATCTTGTCTACCGCTCCCGATGTTATTTGTTCTATGTGTCGGTTTGTCGGTTATGTGTCGGTTTGTCGGTTTGTCTTTCTGTGTGATAAATGTTCGCTCTTTCACGAGCCTCGATCTTTTATACAAAAAAAAAAAAAAAAAAAAAAAAGAGAGATGGGAAACTTCCAGTGCCCTCTCAAAAGGATTGTAAGCACATCAGATTTTAATACAAAATACATGGCATGTGTAATATTTTAGGAAGCTAATGAGAACCCGAGCACGTTCAAGTTCTCCATACATGGTGAACAGCAAATACATGAAAGTAAATCAAAGCAAGCATTCCAAAAGCAGATTAAAAGTCCCTGTCATATTAAATATTACAAGAAAATTAAGATTCGTGGTCATCCACGAGACCCAAACACACACTTTAAGAGGAACGAAATGTATATCAGCGTGTCTGTGTGCGTGTATGCCTGTACATATGGATCAAAATCTTCGACACCCATTTTGTCCATCAAACCTTTTGTCCTCCTCATCCTTCTCTTTATAGGCAGTTTTATGCAGTTTCTCCTAACTCTTCTGCAATCTCTGACACACTATCAACAGCTCTCCCTACCTCCCCCTCTCACCTCTCATCTTACCCTACCCCTCCCCTGTCCTGTACCCAATGCTGCCCCTCCCTCTTCCTTAACAGTATAGACCTCAAACATCCGGGGCCTTCACTCAAACCTGATTGATCTCTCCATTCAGGTTGCTTCTGACAAACCAGACGTAATCTGCTTAACAGAAACTTTCCTCCTTCACGATGTCTCTGATTCCTTAATATCTCTTCCTGGTTACTCCCTCCTCCAGTATGATAGACCTGAGCCTCGTCCTGGTGGTGGAGTTGCTATCTTTATCAAAAACTCTTCCTCACCCTCCCTGCACTTCCCTCTCTCCACCTCACCCCCAGGAGTGCCTCTGGCTATGGCTTCCCCTCTGCTCCCACCTTTTGTTCATATGTGTGTTCTACCATCCTCCAAACAGTGATGACTCCATTTACATCTCCCTGTCTGACAACATGGACCAACTTCTATCCACTCATCCCAGCTCTCTCTTCCTCATATGTGGTGACTTCAACTGTCATCGTGCCAGCTTGCTGTGTATGGATACCTCTCTCACCAGCCATAGCGGCTCACTGGGACTGACACAATCTGTCAATTTCCAGACCTGGATCTCAGTCAATGGAGCATCTTCTCTTCTCGACTTGGTTATGACCAACTTCCCTGCAAATGTCTGCTGCTCTTCTTCTGCTCCAATCGGTTCATCTGATAAATTCCTTGTTAAAGTGGACATCTCCCTGGCCATTTTCAGAGAGCCTCGTCAGCGCCGACGAGTCTGGCATTTCACTCAGGCTGACTGGCACGGTCTTCAAGCAGCCATCAATCATCAGGACTGGTCTCCCATCTGTACTGTCTCTGACATCAACTCATCCTGGGAATTCTCCCAAAGTAAACTGCTTTCTCTCGTGCACAGATTTATCCCATCTTGTCTTCAGTTGTCATACCCTTCCTCCCGTCCATGGTACACTGAATCTTGTGGTGAGGCAGCTGCCCTGAAACAACTTGCCTTTGCCTCTTGGAAGGCAAATCCAACTGAAGGTAATCTCAGTTCCTTTCACAAAGCTCGGAACAAGTGTGTGTCTACCCTCAGGAGAGCCAGGAAACAATATCTCTCTACTCTCAAGACTGAACTCTCAAACCTGTCTCCCTCCTCCAAATCCTGGTGGCATCTGGTCAAATCTCTTTCTGGTGTTTGTTCCCCTTCCATCCCCTCCCTTACCTCAAATGGCTACACAGCTGACTCCACACGTAAAAAAGCTGAATGCCTCAACTCTGTGTTGGCCTCAAAATCTTGTGTCCTAAACCCATCTATCTCTGTACCCACCTTACCCAGTCGAACCCAGCTGCTCCTGGACTCTGTGTCCTTCTCTCCTGACAAGATGGAGGAGTTTCTGTCAACCCTCGAATCTGATTCTGCAACTGGACCAGACGGCATCAGCCCATGGGTCCTAAAATCCTGCTCTGCCGCTCTATCTCACCCTCTCTCTATTCTCTTCGCCCTCTCTTTTGCTCAAGGTCATCTGCCATCAGCTTGAAATCAGCCAACATTACCGCTTTATACAAAGAAGGTGCAAAAAAAGATCCTTGCAACAACAGACCAATCAGCCTGCTCCAAATTATCAGGAAAGTCATGGAATCCATCATTGCTTCTGATATCAAATCCTTCCTCTTCTCCAATGGCTTGATCTCGGATCATCAATTTGGATTCAGACCAGTTCATTCTACTCTGGACATGCTGCTTCTGCTGTCTCAACAATGGATGGAGGTCCTCAATGCCAAACAGGAAATCAGAACTGTCTCCCTTGACATATTACGTGCCTTCGATACGGTCTGGCACACCGCTCTGCTCACCAAACTCTCTCTACTCTTATGGTATCCATGGAAACCACGCATAGCTTACGGACTTCCTCACCGGTCGCAGTCAACGTGTGGCCTTGAATGGAATTCTCTCATTTTCCCTTCCTGTTCAGGCTGGAGTTTCCCAAGGCAGGGTTCTGGGCCCTGTGCTTTTTCTGGTCTTCATTAATGATCTCTCCAGAAATGATCCAGAAATTAATGATCCAGAAAGAACTGGGAAGTGGCCATGTGCTGTGTGCAGGAAGGGTGTCGGAGTGAACTCCATTCAATGTACAATGTGCGCTGAGTGGGGTCATCAAAAATGTAGTGGTCTGAGAGGGTCATTAACCAGTGTGGCAGCTACATTCAAATGTAAGGTGTGCACAGAGGGAGCTGCAGATGGAGGAAATGTTGAGTTGGATCTTGGAGACGGCGTGAAGCTGGAAGGTGTGAAAACGTTTTGCTACCTCGGAGACATGCTGAATGGAGAAGGTGGATCAGACTCGGCAACGGTTGCTGGAGTGAGATGTGCATGGAAGAAGTTTCGGGAACTGAGTGGCGTGCTGATGAGGAGGGGAGTGTCGTTGAAGCTGAAGGGAAAGGTGTATGCTGCATGTGTGAGAAGTGTTATGATTTATGGGAGCGAGACATGGGTCATGAATGTAGAGCAGCAACGAAGGCTGGAACGGGTGGAAATGCGAATGGTTCGACGGATGTGCGGAGTGTCGTTGAGAGAGAGGAAGACAAATGATGAATTGCGAAAGATGATGGGAATAGAGCCTGTGATTGATGCTGTGAAGAGGAACAGGTTGAGATGGTTTGGTCATGTGTTGAGGAAGGATGAAAGTGACTGGTTGAGGAGAGTGATGGAAATGAATGTAGAAGGAAGTAGAGGACGGGGAAGACCGAGAAAGACTTGGCTAAAGATGGTGGAAGAAGAAATTCGGGCAAGGGGGTTAACAAGGAGAGATGCAGAAAATAGGGCAAAATGGAGAAGATTGTCATGGGGACCGCAAGGCTAACACCCGCTCTTGCAGGGAAAATGGCCTTAAAATGCATGTTGTTGTTGTTGTATTAATGATCTCCCCGACTCTCTGGAAAATCCTCTCTTTTTCTTTGCTGATGACCCCACTCTCTGCCGCGCCATATCTCAAATCAGTTCAGCAGGCAACAGCCTCTTCACTCTCTGCAGACCTGGACAATATCACAAACTGGTCAAACAAGTGGAACATGTCTTTCAATCCTGAGAAATCTCACACTTTCACTTTATCTCTCCGAAAAGACCGTCTGGACGACCCTCCCATCTACTTTCTGAACAATCCTCTTGAAGAAGTTCTGTCACTAAAGCTTTTGGGTCTCACAATCTGCCATGATCTTTCCTGGAAAAACCACATTTCCAGGCTGGCCTCCAAAGCCAGTTGCCGACTGGGCATCCTCCGTCTTGTGAAGTCCTTTCTGGGCACTTCTAAGCTCCTCACCACATACAAAGCTTTCATCCGCAACTCAATGGAATACTGCTGTCCCCTCTGGGCTGATGCTCGTGCCTCACACCTAGATCGGCTTCACGCTGTTGAAACCAAAGTATTCAGAATCATTGGAATCTCCTGCGATGAAGGTGATTCTGAGGGCCTTTCTCTCTCTTATCGCAGGCAGGTAGGTGGTCTTTCTGTCTTCTACCGACCCCTATCCGGCCTTGCTCCCCCTGCTCTGTCTGTGCTCTGTCCCCCCAAAACACCATAACCACCTCTTTCAATCCCCAACTTCTTTCCTGAAATTCCTAGTAGTGTTCATTTGCTTTATACCGTGTACGCGTCCCTCCTCCCCAGGCCACCCCCTTCCACAAATCTACTGACGTCCCTGTTCTCGACTGTTGTTGTGCTTGTGTGCTTCCCTCTCTCTCCCCCTCTCGTCTCCCGCTCCCTTCATTGTATGTTTTACGTGTCTGTGCATATTTTCATGTTCAATGTGTTAGCTATTACACTAGCCTCGATTCTGTATACAAAAAAACCCCTACCTATGTTCATTCTTTTCATGAACCTTGCAGATACATCCTACGATGCTGTAGACATTGGAGATCTGCCTGCAGCACCTGTGTTTGTATGGCCACAGACCAGAGAACAACCAGCTGATGATGCTGTGCATGAGACCACATCCCCACGAGTTCTTTTGCAGGAAGGAGTGTTTCGTCTCATGGCGGAAGGCCTAAAGAATGCTGTGGTGGGTTTGTGGTAACAGTTGAAAGAGCAAAGGCAGTGGGATCCATGGTTATGGACTCTATTTTTTGCAAAGGTAGATCTGGTTATATATGGCAGTTTTGATGCAATGATTTCCACAGAAGATGCTGGAGAACATCATTGTTCTAAGGAAATATTAAGCCGGCTGTCTTGTTTACCATGATGTGGAAGAAAAGCTTGCCATATCTTTTTACAATAAATGTTATTTATTATTTATTTATGTTTTCCTGGATCGAAGGGTCACAGTGGAGCTGCCACCTCCACATCTCTAACACTTTGGCCTACAGACTCTTAGAAGAGACAAACACTGAGCTTGGTGGAAGTCAACTGGGTATTTTACTGGGCATCGTTGGATACAGACTGAACCATTGGATGCAGATTGATTGAGGCTTCGGTTCCCAATGACTTTGGACGAAATGCTTCAGAAACCAAGAAAATACTCAAATACCAGGAGCTGAAAATTTAGGTCAAGATGACTTGGAAATTGAAGAAAGCTGAAATTGTACCAGAGCAACAGTGATGATCAGGAAAACCCTCACGGAGTACTTAAAAAGCATTCCGGGGAATATCACGACCAACGAGGTCCAAGTGGAGGCTGTCAGAGGTTCAGTGAGGATTCTAAAAACAACCCTTGGAACAAATCTATGAGAATGAAGTTTCACAATCTGGTTCATGTACAATGATCCTTTATCGAGAAAGGAGGTGGAAATTTTGAGGTCTGGGCGAACTTCCTCCTACCTCCTAAAACCCGCATATGGAGATGACAACCAACGCGAGAAGCCATTGCTATAATTTAATGAGTTTTTATTTTTGAGTTTAATGGAATATGGATATGCAATTTTTATGCCTCCATCGATGAAGTCGCCAGAGGCATTATGTTTTCAGGTTGTCCGTCCGGCTGTCCGTCATAGGTTTTCGTTGCCGCGATAACTTGAGAACGGCCGGAGGGATCTTAGTGAAGCTTGGTGCAGGTATGAATAATGAGGTAAAGATGAACTGATAAGATTTTGGGGTCATGAGGTCAAATGCCAAAGGTCAGAGGTCATGTTAGGTAAAAATCCTGTTACCGCGATAACTTGTGAACCAGTGATGGGTTTCTCACCAAATTTGGTACAGTTATGTAGAATGATGTAAAGATTAATTGATTAAAATTTGGGGCGAAGAGGTCAAAGGTCAAAGTCTGTTATAGGTGTATAACCTGAGAACGGCTGAAGTGATCTAATTCAAACTTGGTACAGGTTTGTAGAAAAAGATTAACACATTACGCTTTGGGGTCAAAGGTCAAAGTCTGTAATAAGTTTATAACTTGAGAGTGGGTGAAGTAATCTAATTCAAACTTTTTACAGGTATGTATAACTAGCAGAGTTACCTGGCGTGGTCCGGAAAATAATCAAATAGTCACGCAATTTGGTACAGGTATGTATAATGATGTGAAGATTAACTGATTAGACATTGGGGTCAAATGTCAAAGGTGAAAGTCAACGTCTGTAATAGGTCTATTTCTTGAGAACGGCTGAAGTAATCTAATTCAAACTTGGTACACGTATGTATAATGATGTAAGCATGAAGTGATTAAATTTTGGGGTCCAGAGGTCATAGGTCCAGAGGTTATGTCAGGTAAAAATGTGATAATATGAGAAAAGCTGAATGTATCTAAAGCAAACTTGGTACAAGTATTATAATGATGTAATGATGTGGACAGAGGCATCAGAGGCATATCAGTCAACGTCGTAACAACGAAGAGTGTCATTCTAATTTAACATTGTATCGGTGCGTGTACATAGGACAAGCAGGATAGCCATCTTGAGGCAGAAGCACCATCATTAGGAGCAGGATGATTGGATCAATAGCTTTGAATAATCTGATGGACTATAGCGTCAATTGGTCACCATGCTTCTCAGATGTGATGTTGTCAGGAAGGTTTCAAGTACAAGAGATGGGAAGGGGTACCGTCTGCTCCCCAAAAAGATACAAAAGCTTGGGTAGGAATTGCCTCCCTGGACTGTTATCTGTTGTTGGACTGGACTGTTGCCTGGATTGTTATCATCTCTGGCTGCCAATGGTCTGTTGAAGATTTTATTCAGTCTTTCAAAGTGCCATGATTATATTTGGAAGTTGCCAGAAAAAAAAATCCCAGCAGCTCCTCCTGCACAAGAACACAGGTACTTGTACTGTGGCAGTCTCTCTGTCACACACACCGAGAGTGGCTTTCCGACCTGTTTCTTTGGTTCTTGGTATAATGATCACTGGGATTTAAATGAAAGGACAGCTAAACAAGATGATTGTCTGCCACAAAGAAGCAAACGTTGATGTCGTGTTGCAACTACGGAGTGGCTTCCATCAGAAAGGAACGACGTATGTGCGCTCAGATCTTAAACGCTCTCCCGGAGGAGAAGAGGCAGGCTGGAATGACCTGATCAGAGCTACTGAGAGTTGCGTTGGAGTTGTATTGAGAGGCTTGTGAGAGTCGAGAGTGATTAATTGTATGACAGCAGAGTACAAGATATACAGGTGATGTTTGTAAACTTAACAAGAGATACAGGTGATCTTTGCAAACTTAAACTTTTATAAACTTACCATTTATTTTGAGAAAAGTACGAAGGTAAAACTGAAATGCAAAATTTTCAAATTTTATTTATGTAAATTGTTTTGCCAGAGATTATGTCGGTGGACTCTTATCTTCCCCCATCCAAAACCTTGATCTTTTCTACCCCCGCTAATTCACCCCAGATCCACTTTTGTGAAATACCGACTTCTTTCCTGGAAGCCCTTGCAGTGTCAATGTGTGTTATACCTCTCCCACCTCCCCTCCCCCTTCCCATGCCACCTCCCCCCAAGCCCTCTCCCTCGCACAGATCTCCCGATGTCCCTGCTCTCAAATGTTGGGTCTGTGTGCTTCCCCCTCTCTCCCCATCTTGTCTACCGCTCCCGTTATTATATGTTTTATGTGTCTGTTTAATTTTTTGTGTGATTAATGTTCGCTCTTTCACGAGCCTCGATCTTGTATACAAAAAAACAAAAACAAATCGCTTCCAGACAACATGGTTTGGGCTCGGTATGCAAGATTATGGCAAATCAGTTTTCAATTGGTCAATGGATCGATCAATTTCCGACAAGCCCCGTATTACATATTATTACGAACCCCATATTACCCCATTGATTTTGGATCCCCATATTACATTGCTTTTATCAGTCTTTATGTAATCTTTCCAGGAGGGTGCCCGTGGCTTGGCTCCGTGCCAGCAATGGTGCCGCTTACTTTCGAGCTGCCGTGAGACGTTCCGCGTCCAGTTTGCCCGCTTGTTGCTGCACGTCTTGTCACCTTTGCGGCCCTTCAGTGAGCGGCTCCTTGGTTTAAGCCTGCTGTTAGAACCTAGCTGCAAAGAAATCCTACGAGAAGTGTTGACGACTCCACTGCAGGTCTGTGTACAGCACCTGGCCACCTGAGTTATACGTATATTACAAGCCTGACACGCACTCATGAGTCAAACATTTATTTCTCATTTAACACTCGAAGCAGGTACTTTGATAAACAAAATACAAGTGACTTGTTTTGTTGAAAAATGATGTTATTATCTCGACCACCAATGGTGGATGGAGGATATGTTTTGACCACTGTCTGTCTGTCTATGACCAGGATGTCTCAAAATGTTGTGCTTGTGGACGCATTTGGACGAAATTTGGTGGAGAGGTTGTGTAGCTGTGGCACGGACAAAATGATTAGATTTTGGTGAATGTGCGGATCCGGATCCAGGTACTATAATTTATAAAGTGATTCTTCACCAGTGAGTGATGGGGTCAAAAAGGATATCTAGCACCATATCTCAAAACGTTGTGACGGACGAGGATAAACCTTGGTGGACAGGTTGGGTGTGTCACAAGGACAAATCATTTCGATTTTGGTGAAGATCCCAATCCAGATAGTGTGGGAGCTGTGCTCGCATGATAAAGCCAGACAAAATGGACGACACAGGAACGAAGTTTCACCGAGCTATTTATTTAGCTCAAAACCAAAGAACTCAAAAGCACACTGAATGCGCCCCTCGAAGGGGCAGCAATTTATATCGCAAACTGAACACACAAAAGCCGCGCCTCTCAGGCGGGGCGTGGTATGCAAAATAGGTAAGTCACGCCTCTCGTCGGGGCGTGGTATGCAAGGCAAGTGTTCGCCCGAGAAAGGCAAGTCTTGACACGCCCGGGCGAGTCCGGACACGTGACCGCTCGCCGGTTGCGCCATTGGCCGGTGCACGGTAATTGTGTCATGCTTCCGGTAACCGCTACATGCGCCCCCCCAGAATTAACCTGCACCGGGAGAGTCAGTTTGAGGGGGGTCCTGATGACCCGGCCGAAACGACCCCTGGCGATTCGTATGGGGGTGGTAGGTGGCGTGGCGGTGGATGGTCAGGCGGGGGGCTTGGTTGACGTGGGGCGGCCCCGTCGTGGAGGAAGGGCCAACCGTGGAGGTTGGTCGAGGTCCAAATGGGCTGGCTTGAGGCAGTCCACGGAGATGCCGTCCGGCTTGCCGCCGATGTCGACGATGAATGACTTGTCGTCCCTCTTCAGGACCCGGAAAGGTCCATTGTACGGCGGCCGGAGCGGTCCCCGGTGTGCGTCGTGCCGGATAAAAACGTACTCCGCAGTGCAAAGTGCTGGGGGGGACGTGGGGTTGGGGGCAGCCGTGGTGGGACGTGGGCACGGGGGCAAATCTCCTGGCGGTCTCCTGGAGGTCCGAGCGTTGGCGAGCCGTGGACCAGGGGCCGGTGGCATCAGGGATGAATTCGCCCGGCATGCGCAGTGGCTGGCCGTAGACCAGCTCGGCAGTGGAAGCCTGGAGGTCCTCTTTAGGGGCCTTTCGGAGGTCCAATAGGACCCACGGAGCCTGTCGGCCCAACCGTCATCCTGGAGGCTGGCTCTGAGAGCGGCCTTCATCGAGCCGTGGAACCGCTCGCACAAGCCGTTGGCTTGGGGGTGGTAGGCCGTGGTGCAGTGAAGCTTGACCCCCCAACGCCTGGGCGACCGCGCCCCAAAGCTCGGAGGTGAATTGTGGGCCTCTGTCGGAGGAGATGTCCGAGGGCGCGCCAAAACGGGCAATCCAAGTGCCAATGAAGGCCTGCGCCACGTCGGCGGATGTTGTTGATGCCAGCGGGATGGCCTCCGGCCACCTGGTGGTCCTGTCGACCATCGTGAGGAGGTGGGTGAAGCCCCGCGAGGAGGGAAGGGGTCCCACCAGGTCCACATTGACGTGGTCGAAGCGCCGCGCGCGCGCGGGCACGTCAAATGGTGCCAACGGGGCCTGGGTGTGTCGGTGGACCTTCGCGCGCTGGCAGGCGACACAGGCATTGGCCCAGTCGCGGACGTCCTTACGGAGCCCGTGCCAGACGAACTTTGCTGCCACGAGCTTCTGTGATGCTTTCCGTCCCGGGTGGGAAAGGCCGTGGAGGGCGTCAAAAATGTGCCGCTGCCATCCGGTGGGCACGATGGGACGAGGTTGGCCCAGTGAAACGTCGCACAGGAGAACTGTGCCTGTGTCCTCGAAGGGGACGTCGGCCAACCGCAGGCCTGTGTCCGCTGTCCGGAGGGCTTGCACCGCGGGGTCGGCGGTCTGGTCGGCCGCCATGCGGGCGAAGTCCACACCCAGGTGGACGGTGTTCGCCCCGGACCGGGAGAGGCAATCGGCCACAGCGTTGTCCTTGCCCGCGACGTGCCGGATGTCCGTCGTAAATTAGGACACGGCGGAGAGGTGGCGCTGCTGGCGGGCCAACCACGGCTTCGTAACCTTGGCCATAGCGAAAACCAGGGGTTTGTGGTCCACAAACGCCGTGAACGGGTGGCCCTCCAAAAGATGGCGGGAATGGCGAACAGCCAGGTCAAGGCCGAGGAGCTCGCTGTCGAAAGCGCTATACTTGCGCTCGTTAGGGCGAAGCTGCCGGCTGAAGAAGGCCAGCGGTTGCCAAGCCCCATTCACCCACTGTTCATGCATGGCGCCCACCGCGTAGTCTGAAGCGTCCGTGGTGAGGGCGATGGGTGCGTCGAGCGCCGGGTGCGCCAGCATGGTCGCGTTGGCGAGGGCCAGCTTAGCGCCCGTGAACGCCGCGTCCATCTCTGGTCCAGGCGACTTCGTACTTGGCCAGCTTGCCCCGGAGGGCTTCGTACAGGGGGCACATGAGTTGGGCGGCGCGAGGCACGAACCGGTGGTAGAAATTTACCATCCCCAAAAATTCCTGTAGGGCCTTGATGGAGCGGGGGCGCGGGAAACTCGTGACTGCCTCCACCTTGGTAGGCAGCGGGACGGCCCGGCGCTTCGTGATGCGGTGCCCCAGGAAGTCGAATGGCCGTTACGCCAAACTGGCATTTCGCCGGGTTGATGATGAGGCCGTGCTGGCCGAGGCGCTCGAAAAGCGTGAGCAGGTGGACGAGGTGCTCCGCCCGGGAAGTGCTGGCGATGAGAATGTCATCCATGTAGACGAACAGAAAGGTGAGATCGCGCAGCACACTGTCCATCAGCTGCTGGAAGGCCTGGGCCGCGTTCTTAAGGCCGAACGGCATTCGGAGGAACTCGAAGAGGCCAAAAGGTGTAATTACAGCTGTCTTTGGAACGTCGGCCGGCCTACCTGGTGGTAGCCCTGAATAAGGTCGACCTTGGAGAAGATCACCCGCCCTGCCAAACGGGCGGAAAAGTCCTGTATGTGTGGTATCGGGTACCGGTCGGGGGTGGTGGCGTCGTTGAGGCGGCGGTAATCGCCGCATGGTCGCCATCCGCCACCCGGTTTGGGCACGATGTGCAGGGGCGAGGCCCACGCGCTATTCGAGCGCCGCACATTGCCCAATCGCTCCAGCGCGTCGAATTCCGCCTTCGCCACAGCGAGTTTAGCCGGGTCGAGGCGGCGAACCCTGGCGTAGACCGGTGGGCCTGTGGTCGGGATGTGGTGTTCGACACCGTGCTTGATGGCGACGGCCGAAAACGTCGGCTGCGTGAGGGCGGGAAAGTCGGCGAGTATGCGGGTGAACTCGTCCACCGCCGGGAGCGTGCAGGCTAGCTTGGTCAGAGCGGAGCCGCTCAATGAGCAAGCGAGCGAGCTGAAGGTCTCCGTGTTGATGAGCCGACGCCGTTTGACATCGACCAAAAGCCCATGCGCACAAAGAAAATCTGCACCCAGCAAGGCCATGGGCACGTTCGCCGTGATGAAGTCCCACCTGAAGCGCTGGCCCCTGAAGCAGAATGCGACGCTGCGCGAACCGAAGGTGCGGATGGAGGAACCGTTTGCGGCGACCAAGGCGGGGCCGCATAGGGCGGCCTGTTTGTCCTGCACCGAGGCGGGTATCACGCTCAGCTGAGCGCCGGTGTCACACAAAAAACGCCGCCCCGGACTCCGTGTCCGTGATAAACAGAAGGCTGCCTGAATGGCCGACGCTCATGGCAGGCAGCGAGCGCCGGCCTGGTCGTTTCCCGACCTGCCGAAAGTGCACGGTGGGCGGCACGTTCTGGCCTTCTGCCCGAACCTGGCGTGGTAATAGCACATGGTCCACTCTGGTGGAGGCTCCGGCGGTCGCGTCGGGTTCGGTCGACGGGGCGTCGTGGCGGCCGCTGCCGTCAGCGGCGCGGACTCGGCCGGTGGAGGTGCCGGTCGTGGCGCGGGCGTTGCCTCGGTCGGCCCAGGGTCCCAGGCGGCCGCTCCGACATGTCGCCTGGCCGAGAAAAATTTATCGGCCTCCTTGGCCAGGGCGCGAGGGTCCGTGATGGGCGAAATAGCCAAAGCTAACCGTACCTGCCCGGGTAGCCGCTGGAGGAACAGCTCGCGGAAGAGGAAGTCCGGGCTGTGGTCACCGAGAGCAAGCATGTGGTCCATGCTTTCGGATGGACGGGCCTCGCCCAGCTCTGGGAGGTGTAGTAGTTGTCGTGCGCGTTCGGTGTCCGTGAGTCCAAACGCACCGAGGAGTAGGCCTTTGAGCGCGCCGTATTTGTCGGCGTTCGGCGGGTGCTGGAGGAAGCTCAGGACCCGGGCAGCGGAGGAGGCGGTGAGCGCTGAGACCACATGGTGGTAGCGCATCGTGTCCTCCGTAATTTTCCGCAGGGCGAATTGAGAAGCCGCTTGAGCAAACCAAACGGCCGCTTGCGACTCCCAGAAGCCCGGGAGCTTCAAAGCTGCAGCTGACTCCATCGCCGTGTTCTTAGAAAGGGGTCACCAATTGTGGGAGCTGTGCTCGCACGATAAAGCCAGACAAAATGGACGACACAGGAACGAAGTTTCACCGTGCTATTTATTTAGCTCAAAACCAAAGAACTCAAAAGCACACTGAATGCGCCCCTCAAACGGGCGGCAATTTATATCGCTAACTGAACACACAAAAGCCACGCCTCTCAGGCGGGGCGTGGTATGCCAAATAGGTAAGTCACGTCTCTCGTCGGGGCGTGGTATGCAAGGCAAGTGTTCGCCCGAGAAAGGCAAGTCTGGACATGCCCGGGCGAGTCCGGACACGTGACCGCTCGCCGGTTGCGTCATCGGCCGGTGCACGGTAATTGTGTCATGCTTCCGGTAACCGCTACAATAGTATAATTTTAAATGGATTCTTCACCATTGAGTGATGAGGCCAAAAACTACATACAGTAAAAAAAAACACCTTTAGAGGCCATTTTTCCCCGCAAAGCGGGGGTTGGCCTTTTTCGGGAACCGTGGTTGTTGTTGTTTTTCGGTCCCCTTTTTGAAGCAAT
The DNA here is from genome assembly GCF_964187855.1 of Myxine glutinosa. Taxonomy (NCBI): domain Eukaryota; kingdom Metazoa; phylum Chordata; class Myxini; order Myxiniformes; family Myxinidae; genus Myxine; species Myxine glutinosa. The sequence continues at coordinate 6,684,656 of NC_136269.1, forward strand.
GTTTTACGGCCGGATGCCCTTCCTGACGCCAACCCTTTTTGCCGCCTTTAACGACAAACAGGGAATTACCAGCAAGCTGGTACTCAATTAGCCGACCTCGGAAGGATGACAGGCTGGTGGATGAACAGTAGCATACTACATACAGTAGAGCACAATATTTCAAAAAGTTGTGGATGCGTTGTGACAAAACTAGGTGGATGAACTGGTTCGGCGACAAGAACAAGTTAGATTTTAGTTTCGGTCCGGATCCAGATTCGGCCTATCGGCGGATACAACAAACATAGTTTTTACTTTTTCCTGTCTGCTTGGAATGACGATGTTATCTGAAGCTCCTATAATTTTTTCCTATAATAATTCCCTCAACCAAAGGTCACTTCTTCATTGCTTTCAATTGTAAAAACTTTTGGCTTTTCTTGGTAAAGCTTTTCCATTCTTACGCTTATTGCTTCACTTTGACTTCACAGAAAAGGTTAAGGTCCCAAATCACTCTTCACATCACCATCCTTCCTCCACCCTCCTCACCCCTTACCCCCCTCACTCCGCTACCCCCAGCCCCACCCCACCACTCTCAGCCTATCAAAAGGGAGTTAACGCCAAACCGTCTCTCATGATCCCCCTCTTTCTCTCATGGCCCCCTTTCTCTCATGTCCCTCTTTCTCTAATGCCCCTCTTTCTCTCATGCCCCTCTTTCTCTCATGATCCCCCTTTCTCTCATGCCCCCAATTCACTCACACCCCATTTCTCTCACAGCCCCCATTTCACTCACACCCCATTTCACTCACACCCCATTTCACTCACACCCCATTTCACTCACACCCCATTTCACTCATACCCCATTTCTCTCACAGCCCATGTTTCTCTCATTCTCCCCATTTTTCTTATGCCCCCCATTTCACTCACACCCCATTTTTCTTGCGCTCCCCTACCCCCCATTCTATCACGCTTTCTCACAAAGAAGAGGCATTTCAACAGAGATTGCTGACATTGAATCAGAAACGTGTCCGTGGATTGATTCCTTTTCTCAATGAGTCGGTTGCTATTTGGTCATTAAGGTTTTTAAAGCCTTTGTTTGGCTGACTGGTGCGGGCGGCGTTTAGCAGTGTAGCACCTTGTTGTTGTTTTCGTATGCAGCCTTTGGCTGCTGGTTGCACCATTTCTCTGGAAGCGCGTTTGATGCACTGATGCAGTGCCCCAATTACGAGTGCGCTGGTGCGCAATTTGCCGACCTCGGAAGGATGATGGACTGAGTCGACCCCGTTGGCGTTAATTCAACGATTGACCGGGATTCAAACTCAGGATCCTCGGATCCCAAGCCAACACCCTAACCGTTAAGCCAACACCCTAACCGTTAAGCCAACACCCTAACCGTTAAGCCAACACCCTAACCGTTAAGCCAACACCCTAACCGTTAAGCCAACACCCTAACCGTTAAGCCAACACCCTAACCGTTAAGCCAACACCCTAACCGTTAAGCCAACACTCTAACCGTTAAGCCAACACCCTAACCGTTAAGCCAACACCCTAACCGTTAAGCCAACACCCTAACCGTTAAGCCAACACCCTAACCGTTAAGCCAACACCCTAACCGTTAAGCCAACACCCTAACCGTTAAGCCAACACCCTAACCGTTAAGCCAACACCCTAACCGTTAAGCCAACACCCTAACCGTTAAGCCAACACCCTAACCGTTAAGCCAACACCCTAACCGTTAAGCCAACACCCTAACCGTTAAGCCAACACCCTAACCGTTAAGCCAACACCCTAACCGTTAAGCCAACACCCTAACCGTTAAGCGAACACCCTAACCGTTAAGCGAACACCCTAACCGTTAAGCCAACACCCTAACCGTTAAGCCAACACCCTAACCGTTAAGCCAACACCCTAACCGTTAAGCCAACACCCTAACCGTTAAGCCAACACCCTAACCGTTAAGCCAACACCCTAACCGTTAAGCCAACACCCTAACCGTTAAGCCAACACCCTAACCGTTAAGCCAACACCCTAACCGTTAAGCCAACACCCTAACCGTTAAGCCAACACCCTAACCGTTAAGCCAACACCCTAACCGTTAAGCCAACACCCTAACCGTTAAGCCAACACCCTAACCGTTAAGCCAACACCCTAACCGTTAAGCCAACACCCTAACCGTTAAGCCAACACCCTAACCGTTAAGCCAACACCCTAACCGTTAAGCCAACACCCTAACCGTTAAGCCAACACCCTAACCGTTAAGCCAACACCCTAACCGTTAAGCCAACACCCTAACCGTTAAGCCAACACCCTAACCGTTAAGGCAACACCCTAACCGTTAAGCCAACACCCTAACCGTTAAGCCAACACCCTAACCGTTAAGCCAACACCCTAACCGTTAAGGCAACACCCTAACCGTTAAGCCAACACCCTAACCGTTAAGCCAACACCAGGCTCAGTGTGTCAGCTGATACTGCTTTATGCATCTCTTTCTCAGACTGCATTTGAGTCATATTCAACGTTTCATTTCGATGTGCACACATAATACATGATACAAAACTAATAAGCAGCGCTAGTTTGCTGTCTGATTTGGGTTCAACTCCTTCCTCTCACAAACTTTCATCAAAATGATCCTTTCAATTTAAAAAAACGTTTTTGCATTTATGTATGATGTATATTTATTTTCTCCTCCCTCTCATAAAGCCCCTCCCCCCCCCCGCCCCCCTTCCAGCCTCCCACCCTCATTATACACTGAATTTCTTGTTTTAAGGTCACAAATAATGTACGCACTCAAAAGTACATTCAGATTGTTGTTTAATTGGTGTTGAATGTTTCTGCAGCCGGGGCCCAAGTTGGCTGTGAGTGCATTCGAACTGTTATGGGAGAAAAGCGGGCAGCTGAGCCGCCAGGAGCAGAAATCTGTCGAGCTCCTGCTGACCTTGCTCAAACAGGCCGGCACGAAGATCCAGGAAGCTGTCCGGCGTGGCCTGAAACCCTCGACACGCTGCACATGGTATCTACACTTTTCATTTCATTTATTTTTGTATCCAAAATTATGGCTCGTGGCAAAACCTGAGAGGACGTATGGTAAAAAGGCAACACGCAAGCAGTTGGGCGACATGTGGGCCCGGTAAGCAAATAAATAAATAAATGAACAGGTAAAGAGGGAGCTCGGAAGGACAGGAGGAAACACACAAACTTGCAAGTAAAGAGGGTTGGTTTCCATAAGGCTAATGAGTAAGGAATGGATTGCTGGAAGGTATGGAGGATGAGGCAGCAATTCCAACCTGGTGGGCAGGTAGCAAGTTCAACCACTTCCAGAAGGCAGTGCCATAAAGGGTAGCCGAAGGATGCCACGTCTGTGGTTGGCTTTGGAAATCGGCTTTGCTCCAGGGTCAGCCCAAGTGAGGCCCACTCGCAAGTCATTATTTGAAATATCGGAACTATTCACGACCTACAAGGCCTTTGTCTATAGCTCAGTACGTTAGTGCTCTCTCTTTGGGTCGCAGCATCATGTCTGCATTCTGTGTACCAGAGCTAAGAGGGTGGACAAGATAGCTGCAGATGGGACGGGATAAACTGGTGGGAGAGAGAGCAAGTTTTTTTTTTTTTTTTTTTAAAGTATTCTCATGTGGAATCAATATTTGTTGCAGAGATGACAGCCCATTCCTTTTGTGGCAGGACAGGTTGCATTCCCTGCCATTTTGGCTGTGCGACCAGTCATGATATGTGGCCTTGAGGTTGCCTCCTCACAATATATATATATACTAGCAGAAGTACCCGGCATTGCCGGGCGGGGGAGGGGAGGGGAGGGGAGGGGAGAAGAGTGGGAGGGGGGAGGGGAAGAGGGGAGAAGAGGGGGGTGTCGGGAGGGTGAGGGGTGGGAGGGGGAGAGTCATGATATGTGGCCTTGAGGTTGCCTCCTCACAATATATATATATACTAGCAGAAGTACCCGGCATTGCCGGGCGGGGGAGGGGAGGGGAGGGGGGGGAGGGGAGGGGAGGGGAACGGGGGGGGGAGGGGAGGGGAGGGGGGGGGAGCCCATTCCTTTTGTGGCAGGACAGGTTGCATTCCCTGCCATTTTGGCTGTGCGACCAGTCATGATATGTGGCCTTGAGGTTGCCTCCTCACAATATATATATATACTAGCAGAAGTACCCGGCATTGCCGGCGGGGAGGGGAGGAGGGGGGGAGGGGAGGGGGAGGGGAACGGGGGGGGAGGGGAGAAGAGTGGGAGGGGGAGGGGGAGAGGGGAGAAGAGGGGGGGGGTGGGAGGGTGAGGGGTGGGAGGGGGTGGAGGGGGAGAATCATGATATGTGGCCTTGAGGTTGCCTCCTCACAATATATATATATACTAGCAGAAGTACCCGGCATTGCCGGGCGGGGGAGGGGAGGGGGGGAGGGGAGGGGAGGGGAACGGGGGGGAGGGGAGAAGAGTGGGAGGGGGAGGGGGAGAGGGGAGAAGAGGGGGGGGTGGGAGGGTGAGGGGTGGGAGGGGGTGGAGGGGTGGAGGGGTGGGAGGGGGAGAGGGGGGGAGGGGGAGGGTGGGAGGGAGGGTGAGAGGGGGGGAGGGGGGAGGGGGAGGGGGGGGAGCCCATTCCTTTTGTGGCAGGACAGGTTGCATTCCCTGCCATTTGGGCTGTGCGACCAGTCATGATATGTGGCCTTGAGGTTGCCTCCTCACAATATATATATGTATATATATAGGCGATGACAATTAAACATGGTCAGAGGAGACAGGAGAGGTTGGGTGGAAATACCGTATTTCATGATCAGGTCCAGAAGGGACCGTACACTGTTACCGGAGATGCACGTTTGAAAGTTTGCAGATTGCTTCAGATCCATGGAGTCACAGAAAGCCTTAGATGCTTGCCATGGCTAGTTGTTGACGAGGTGAAACCCAGCCAACTGGCATCGGTGGTCGTTGAAATTGTTGCAGATGAGGAAGAGACGATGATTGAGTTGATCCATTTCAGATGATGTGCATGTATGTATGGAGTAGTCATCATCTTTAGGTGACCATGCACCACATCGACAAGTATTGATAATTACTTGGCTATTTATACATGTGAGCCATTCCTTTGTTATATGTGAACAGCATGGAGTAACCTGAACACAATGCAGCTGCACGGAGAGACTCGGTTCTTACTTTGAGTAAAGGAGGTCCAATGCTGTCATATCCTCTGCTAAATCAAATGCATTTTGCATGAACATCGGTGGAACGCTGCCAACCTGAATGCACCAATTAAAAGCGTCCAAATACTGTTTATACTGTTTGTCTTATAAAACTTACCTTAACAAGACATGATGTTTATGTTGTTAATTGGCTTATCACATGTTGAACAATGAAAACATTGTCCGTGTGCAAAAAATCTCTCTCATTGTGACGATTTAATAATAACACAAGAAATTACGAGGTTTCTTATATACCTGATTGCCATCTGTCAAATGGAACCATTTGTCTTCAAGGAAGTGGAGAACTGGAATAAGGAGGAGGCCGTCAATCGGGAATCCTGGTGGAGGCGGATGGTAACCACCCAACAGGAGTGAGTTGTTATTCCTAAAAGTTGCACAAACTGCAAGTTGAATCGATACAGAACTCACTGTGACATGACCTCTGCACCCTTCCTCCTCAAGGGGATGCAACATTTATTGAGTTGTAATGTGGAAAATTATGATAACTGCGTTTCTTCACATTTATGAGTATGGTAATGTCCCAAAGTCAAAAGGAAACAACTGACATTGTTTAATAAATAATAAATAAGTATATATTAAAATGAAACCACCAATCCAGAGGGTCCAGAACATACTAATTGTCATGTTTCAACAAAACCTTTTTTGGATCTCAAGTCTCTGCATTTAGTTTATTATTTGTTTGTCTCATATCCATTCACTCCTCCCAACTCCCAACTCTCATCTCGAGCCAGTCATCCCAACTCTCATCTGGAGCCAGTCATTCCAACTCTCATCTCGAGTCAGTCATCCCAACTCTCATCTCGAGCCAGTCATCCCAACTCTCATCTCGAGCCAGTCATCCCAACTCTCATCTCGAGCCAGTCATCCAAACTCTCATCTCGAGCCGGTCATCCCAACTCTCATCTCGAGCCAGTCATCCCAACTCTCATCTCGAGCCAGTCATCCCAACTCTCATCTCGAGCCGGTCATCCCAACTCTCATCTTGAGTCAGTCATCCCAACTCTCATCTCGAGCCAGTCATCCCAACTCTCATCTTGAGTCAGTCATCCCAACTCTCATCTCGAGCCAGTCATCCCAACTCTCATCTCGAGCCAGTCATCCCAACTCTCATCTCGAGCCGGTCATCCCAACTCTCATCTCGAGTCAGTCATCCCAACTGTCATCTCGAGCCAGTCATCCCAACTCTCATCTCGAGTCAGTCATCCCAACTCTCATCTCGAGTCAGTCATCCCAACTCTCATCTCGAGTCAGCCATCCCAACTCTCACTCGAGCCAGTCATCCCAACTCTCACTCGAGCCGATCATCCCAACTCTCATCCCGAGGCGGTCATCCCAACTCTCATCCCGAGCCGGTCATCCCAACTCTCATCCCGAGCCGGTCATCCCAACTCTCATCCCGAGCCGGTCATCCCAACTCTCATCCGGGGCCGGTCATCCCAACTCTCATCCCGAGCCGGTCTTCCCAACTCTCATCCCGAGCCGGTCATCCCAACTCTCATCCCGAGCCGGTCATCCCAACTCTCATCCCGAGCCGGTCATCCCAACTCTCATCCCGAGCCGGTCATCCCAACTCTCATTTCAGGCCGGTCATCCCAACTCTCATTTCAGGCCGGTCATCCCAACTCTCATCTCGGGCCAGTCATCCCAACTCTCATCTCGGGCCAGTCATCCCAACTCTCATCTCGGGCCAGTCATCCCAACTCTCAACTCAGGCCAGTCATCCCAACTCTCATCCCGAGCCGGTCATCCCAACTCTCAACTCAGGCCAGTCATCCCAACTCTCATCCCGAGCCGGTCATCCCAACTCTCATCCCAAGCCGGTCATCCCAACTCGTGATCGTGATGGGCCTAAAATAGATATAAAGCTGCAACGCTTCCTCATAACGTTCAGTTACTACCAGGATAAAATCAAGATCCTTCAACAGCAGCGTCAGACTCTCTTCAATGACCAGTACTTTTGTGTCGAAGACCTGACCAAAATTAACCTCAAAGAGAAAAGGGAATTGTTCTCAAGTACCCACAGCCTATAAGGAGGGAAAAAGTAATGATTCGTTGCTGGTAAATGGAGGAGTTCTGATATCATATTAACTCACTTCTATCATCAACATTAACTTACTTGCTTCCATTTTATCAGCTGCTGTTTTATTTATTTGTTTCTCTTGTTGCATTGTATTCTTAATTATTTTGGGACTCCTCCCACAAGTAAATACTTTTGAGACTCTTCAGAGGATGAGGCAAACGATTCTGTGGTCTGATGAGATGAAAATTGAACTCTTTGGCCTGAATGCAAAGTGACGTCTGACAGAAACCAAGCACAACTCATCACCTATCCAACACCATCCCTACCGTGAAGCATCATTCTATGGGGTGGCAGCATCATTATACGGGGATGTTTCGGATGACTGGCATCATTATATGGGGTTGTTTTTCAGTGGCAGGGACTATAAGACTTGTAATGATTGAGGGAACAATGAATGGGGCCAAAAATGTTGGCACCCTTGCACTTTTTTCTAATAACTCACAATTTTCTCAAAAATAAGTTGAAATTTACAAAAGTATTTGGTCTCCACAATTCCTTATTTCACTGTTAATATTACAGATCCTTTGTTTTTGACTCAGAACTTAATATATCCTTTCTAATCAGAAAATAAAAATAAATTGCATTGACAAAATTATTGACACCCTAGACTTAATATTTGGTAGTACAGACTTTGGACAAAATAACTGCAGTCAAGCGCTTCCTATAGCCATGAATGAGCTTCCTTCACTTCTCTACTGGCAGTTTGTCCCACTCTTCTTGTGCAAACTGCTCCAGTTCTCCCAGAATTGAAGGGTGCCTTCTCCCAACTGCTGTTTTTAGATTTCCCCACAAGTGTTCAATGGGATTTAGATCTGGACTCATTGCTGGCCACTTCAAAACAGTCCAGCGTTTTGTCTTGAACCATTCCTGGGTGCTCATTGAAGTGTGTTCGGGGTCATTGTCCTGCTGCAAGTCCCATGACCTTCGACGGAGACCCAGCTTTCTGACACTGGGTTGAACATTGCGCTCCAAATTGCCTTGGTAATCTCCTGGTTTCATGATTTCATGCACACATTCAAGGTACCCAGTGCCAGAGGCAGCACAGCAACCCCAAAACATCACTGAACCTCCTCCATGTTTGACTGTAGGGAAGGTGTTCTTTTCTTTGAAGGCTTCATTTTGTTTTCTGTAAACATAGAGATGATGTGCTTTTTAAAATCCTAATTTTGTCTCATCTGTCCACAGGACATTCTCCCAAAAGGATTTTGGCTTGTTCAGGTTCAGTGGCAGTGTTTTCTTTCTTTGGCAAACTACGTCTCTCTCAGCAGTGGAGTCCTCCTGGGTCTCCTCCCATAGAACCCCCTTTCATTGAGTTGGCGATGGATGGTGCGAGTTGACACTGTCGTACCTTGTGTCTGCAGGTCAGCTTGAATCTGTTTGGCAGTTGATCGAGGTGCTTTTTCCACCATTCGAACAATCCTTCACTGCAATCTTCGATCAGGTTTTCTCTTGATGCCACCACCATGTCCAGGAAGGTTGGCAACAGTGCCATGGGCTCTAAGCTTCCTGATAACATTGCGTACGATGGACACAGGAGAACATCAAGGTCTCCGGAGATGGACTTGTAGACTCGAGATTGTCCATGCTTGGCTGCAATCTTGTGTCTGACCTCCTCAGATAATTCTCTGGTTTTCTTTCTTTTCTCCATGCTCATTGCCGTACACACAGTGACACAAAACAGCAGAATGACTCCTTTTCCCCATTCAATCTGGTTGAATGAGTGATTTTTATATTGCAGGCACCTGCACCTCACCACAGGTAAGTTCAATTCCAAAGTAAAGGAGAATCACCTTCCTGAAATGTAATTAAATTATTTCTACCACCTTCTAAAAGGTGCCAATAATATTGTCCGGGCCATTTTAGGATTTTTGTGTGGAATAAACTAAGATATCGTATTTATTCAGCTTTTTTTGTTTTGTTCCTCTGCAATCCTTATAAATACATATAAATACTTCAGTAAATCCACCAAAAAAAATTTTTCAACAATTTTCTGGAATAAATTTTCTTTATTTGAAAAATGTGCAGGGGTTCCAATATGTTTGGCCACGACTGTACAGGCAAATCCTTGAGGAGAACCTGCTTCAGAGTGCAAAAGACCTTAAACTGCGGCGAACATTTACGTTCCAAAAGGACAATGACCCAAGCACACAGCCCAAGCAACACTGGAATGGCTTCAGAACAAGAACGTGGAAGTCCTTGAGTGGCCCAGCCAAAGCCCAAACTTGAATCCCATTGAGAATCTGTGGAAAGACTTGAAGATTGCTGTTCACGTACACTCCCCATCCAACTTGACAGAGCTTGAGCAAATCTGCAATCTGAAGAATGGGAGAAACTCCCCAAATCCAGATTTGCAAAGCTCATACAGTCATACCCAAGATGATTTGAAGCTGTAATCGCTGCCAAAGGTGCTTCAACAAAGTATTGACTCAGGGTGTTGAATACTTATGTAAATTAGATATATCTGCATTTCATTTTTCATTATTTGGTAAAAACTTTTTACTAAAAGGAGTGGAAGAGGAACGACTAATCATCCATGGATCACTCAGTCTATTATCAAATCCTGTAATTATAAAAATATGCTGTATCGGCGTTTCTTACATAATCCTTCTCCTTCTATGGTATCCATGATGACCTCCACACATGGCTGGTGGACTTCCTCTCCTGTCGTAGTCAACCTCGAAAGGGAATTCATATGGTTGGCAGTGTGAGCAGGCCGTTGTTGCTCCCATGGTCGGCAGCGAGTGCTCCGGAAGTAGTGGTGGAAAGAGAGTGGCAATTTTACATGTGGGGAAATTGACCATGCTTGGTCAGGGTCGCCCAGATAGCTGAGATGGCAGAGCACTGGTACGGTTCACCAGAGGACCTGGGTTCGATTCCTGGTCTGGGTGTGTAATTTTCCCACATATATCGGTTGGTTCTTCAGTAAATCCACCAAACCTCTGTTTGATGCTATTTCTTATGTTTATATTTACAATGAACCCATTACTATTGTTCATTCAACAACATTTTTAGGTGTTTTCTTGGATGACAAACTTAGCTGAACAAATCGTATCACATCAATTGCTATGATTATTTCTTGAAACACAGGTGCATTGTCTAAGCTTTGTACCTTCCTTCCTTCCTGTATTTGATTCCTCCTCTATCTTAATACCCAAATTCCGCCTCATTTAAACGATTGTAACATTGTCTGGGCTCACTCTAGTAACAATAAACTACACTCACTCTGACTTACCCAAAAGCGTGCTGAAAGGAACTGTACCCTCTCTCATCCACGTGACCATACAGCACCTCTTTTCACTCAACTTAACACATTGACACTTTTTGACATCAATAAATTCCATATTGGGATATATATGTACAGCACAAGCATATTAACAAACTTCTTCCGCAAAAGTCTTTTCACTTTACAGCAGTCCATGATATCCACACTCATTTCACTAGATCGCAAGACAACTCGTTTTTACCATTTACTCACACATCATACTCTATTAATACACTACCTTACTATGGGCCTCGTCTTTGGAATAGTATTGATGGAGCAATGAAGGCACCGTCAGTCGTCTGTGGGTCGGTTTAAATGTTCCGATAAACGAAATTTGATCTCGTATTATTGAAATGATTCCTTTCTCACTCATTGATTTGTTATTCATTCATGCAAGCCTTTGCCTTGTTGTTATTTAATTATTTTTATCCATTTGCTATTGTTATTCACAGTATTATTGACCATCTTTTCCTTAATTCTTTACTATTCGGTATTTTTGGTCTAATTTGTTATTTATATTGTTAGTCCGTGGGCACATCAATACAAGCTTTGGCTTCTGAATATGCCTCCATATTTGCTTCTCCACATGTTATTTTTGATTGTATCCCTGAGTTCACCAAGTTTTGGAAGTAGTACTTTGTATATTTTCTTCTTGTGTACTTACATTGGCAAAAATGGAAATGAATGATTTTTTTGGAAATTGAAATTGATTGCTATGTTTGGAAGAAAAGAAACACTCTTACCTGATTATCTTCAAAAAGTATTCTGCATATCTTCCACCTGCAGCTGTCCAAAATTATACACATCAATCATTGCTGTACGGACTCACTCTTCATTAACCAGTGAACAATACAGGTGCCACTGTTGGATTTGCCAGTTGTGGTAATAATGGCGCTATTCAAATGCGTTTTGGTGGTGTCCTGTGTTCAAATGAGCTGTAACTGACCGTCTGGACCACAAAAAATCACGTGCATCCTGCTCCTCACCTGGTCATGTGTGGTGACCCCAGAAGCTATTCTGATGTGCATTTTGAGTCCATGTGAGGTTCATTAGCAACTTCTCATTGCTGTATTGTGTAGATATCGATCATTATAGGCCATAGTTGATCTATGATCTAACCAAGATATCATGTGTATTGGTGGTGTTTTGCTCTTCTTTTTTTCACCTGAATCATGTGGTTGGGTTTTTTACTTTGTTTATGTATTATTTTCTGTTTCCTCGTTCAGACCGTAGTATATTGAACACAACATCATTCGGTGTGTTTCGTGTTGACAGACTGTTGGGCAGGATCGAGGCGAGGGGTCGCGTCATCTCGCGAGCAGCTGCGCAGGTAACACAACGTGTGGCTAGCCGACAAGGCCTCGAGCGCAAGCGTGTCATGGAGCACTTGCGCGAGGCCTGCAAAGCCGATCTGGGCACACAGCATAGTTGGCAAACTTTGTTCTGCCAGCTCACCCATGAGAGGTGAGCAGTGTTTACATCGACTCGTTTTCGGTTCTCGCTCCGAGGAATATTCAACTGTGAGATTTTGGACAGAACGGATATTTCATACTTTGTCTTGATTCTGCTTTCTTTTTACTCAACTCCTCTATTTTCTTGTCCAGCAACCCAGCAATATCTGAATGTGAGGAGCTGCTCCATACCCAGAATCCCCCACCCCCCCTCCTCTCCCTTTCACCCCTCAGCCCTCACCCCCACAGACATGCAACTTGTAGTGAAACACATGTCTGATTCAAGATTGAGATTAACAGAAAACCCACAGAGAGCTCTTTACGTGGTAAAAGTAGAATAAAAGTTTCTTTATTTCATGTATAAAAGGATAAATCAAAAGGGTGTGCTTCCAGACTTCTTCATCAGGACATTCCAAGTCGACCCAGAAACGATACCCGATTTGTATAACTTTCGTCCCACCTTCCCTCAAAATTGCTGCTGTTACCCCCATTCTAAAAAAACCTGGTCTAAACCCTGACACCCTAAACAACTTCAGACCCATCTCCAACCTACCCTTTCTGTCAAAAGTTTTGGAACGCGCTGTAGCCACTCAACTCAAACATCACCTCTCTGCCAATAACCTGTATGAAACATTCCAATCCGGATTCCGCTCCAACCACAGTACTGAAACTGCTCTCCTCAAAATCACCAACGACCTTCTCCTCTCCTATGACGCTGGCAACCTCAACATTCTCGTCCTCCTCGACCTCAGCGCTGCCTTTGACACCATCGATCACACTATCCTCCTCACCCGACTTGAATTCACCTTTAACGTTACCGGCACTGCCCTCTCTTGGATTAAATCATACCTCTCTGACAGATGCCAGTTCATCTCCATCAATAACTGCAAATCCCCCACTGCTCCCCTCCCCCAAGGTGTCCCCCAAGGTTCAGTTCTTGGCCCCCTCCTCTTCATCCTTTACCTGTCCCCGCTCGGTCACTTAATCCGCCGTCATGGTCTCCAATTCCACTGCTTCGCCGATGACATCCAGCTTTTCATCTCCACCAAGTCCGTCTCCACCGACACCCACTCTATCCTGACAAACTGCATCACTGAAATAAAATCCTGGCTTCAAATCAACTTCCTCAAGCTTAACTGTGATAAATCTGAAATAATCATCATTGGCCCAAAAACGCTCACAAAATCCACCCATAACTTTGCCCTCAACATCGACGGTATCCCAGTATCCACCTCCCCTCACATCCGGAATCTTGGCGTCATCTTTGACCAAACCCTTTCCTTTGACAAATACACTAAACAGATCACAAAGTCAGCCTTCTTTCACCTGAAAAACATTGCCCGTCTCCGCTCATCCCTCTCCTCCACGGCTGCAGAAACCCTCATCCACGCCTTCATCACCTCCCGTCTGGACTACTGCAATAGCCTCCTCTATGGTTCACCCTCAAAAATCACCAATAAACTCCAATACATTCAGAACTCCGCTGCCCGTCTACTCACCCATTCCCGGACCCGTGACCACATCACCCCCGTCCTTTACAAGCTTCACTGGCTCCCCATCCCCCAGAGAATCCAGTACAAAATCCTCCTCTTGACATACAAAGCCCTCCATAACCTGGCCCCATCCTACCTGGCTGACCTCCTCTCCAGACACACTCCCACCCGCAACCTCCGCTCTGCTGGTACCAACCTCCTGACCCCCTCCATCCGGACCAAATTCAGATCCTGGGGGGACAGGGCCTTCTCCATCGCTGCTCCCACCCTCTGGAACTCACTACCTCACACCATCAGAGACTCCTCCTCACTCACCACATTCAAAACATCACTAAAGACCCACCTGTTCAACACTGCATTCAACATTCAACCCACAGCATTTAACCCCTGACTATCTCTTCTCCTTCTCCCTCCTTTTGCTTTAAATATTTCCCTATTGATTCTTGTCTTTTTGCAATTGTTGTTTTCATGTATTGTTATGCATTATGTTTGCCACTCTGTCAAAGCGCCTTTGGGCTTCTGGAAAAGCGCTATACAAAATAAATGAATTATTATTATTATTATTATTTAAGAAGAAAAAAAAAAAGATTCCAATTTCAATCAAACTTTATAGATTCAAACTATATATACATTTTTGGGAAGAAATGTTTCAGAGACCTCTTTTTATACATTGGGGTACAACACTGAGTTTTTGTAAATATCCCAAATCTCCGACTTGTGCAAATACCTCTTTAACACACACTGTTTTGACCTGAGGATCAAGTGGCGGAAATGGCAGGTCACATTGGATGGCATCACAATTAGGGTAATCTTGTGAATTGTTCTTCATTTGTGATGACACATTTCCTCCAGCACCAAAGGTGGACGTAGGTTATGTTTTCACCCTTGTTTGTTTGTTTGTTTGTCTGTGAGCAGGATATCTCAAAAAGCTATGGATGAATTTGGACAAACGTGGTGGACCGGTTTGATGTGTAACAAAGACTGATTGATGACATTTTGGTGAAGATCTGGATCTGGATACTAGAACTTTTAAAGTGATTCTTCACCATTGAGAGAAAGGGCCAAAAACTACATACAGCATGATGTTTCAAAAGGTTTTGGACAGATTATGACTGAACTTTGGGTATGAGTTAGTTAGGTGACAAGAACAGCCCACTAAAAATTTGGTTCAAGTCCGAATCCAGATCCGTGGTATCAGTCCGCCTATCAGTCTATCAGTCCACCTATCAGATCCGCCTATCAGTGGTATACAAAACATAAACTGTTCAGCCTGGCAGAGGTATGCGCTCTACTGAGTGCTGTTCCTGTTTCTTATGATATTCCTGTCTGAAAGTGCACTGAACAGCTAAGTGTGTGCATATGAGAGTGTGTATACGAGCCTGTGTACGTGCATTTTAATTTTTTTGTTTTTTATAACTGTAATAATTAGCATGTTTTTATCATTGTAAATTAGCCTTGTACAATATTATTGCTGGAGCGAATCTCGTAATTGCAAGCTATTTCTCCCACATGGCCTTTCCTTCCTTTCCCAACTGTAGCGACTCATTTCCCTTCTCCATCGGTGTTGAGATTTATAGCAAATCCAAATGCACTTTACCTGACAATTTTATTGTGATTCATTTCTACTTTACTAGTCGGTGTGACAGATTATAGAAGAAGAGCAAGTTTTGTGTTTCACGCTATTATTTCCAGGGCTGTGTGGTTTGACCCTGTGGCGTGTCCATTGTCATGGCAACTTGATCCAACTGAAGGGCCAAGCAGGGAACGTAGACGTTTGCAGAGGTGCCGTGTTCATGTACCCAACAAATATCTTCTGAAGGACCGCAGGCAGAGCGACGGTGAGCTAAGATTTTTTTGATGGGTTAAACCATTAACGGGAAAGGATCTTGGATGTTGTTTTTAACTCAACTGGACTACTGTCCAGTTGAGTTCATCACATACTGAACCCTCCGGCGTCTGTCGTCTGTCGTCGTCGTCTGTCGTCTGTCGTCCGTTAACTTTTTGACGTTAACACTCCAGCGTCCACAAATATCAACCGATTCTGATCAAACTTGACATGCAGCATCCTTACCCCAAGGACCAGGTTGGTATTACATTTCAGCCCGATCCGTTGAAAAATGGCGGACTTCAGCGACCATTTTGTTTTTGGTCATGAAAATGACGTTAACACTCTAGCGTCCACAAATATTAACAGATTTTGATCAAACTTAAAATGTTTAACCCTTACCACACAACGTAGGTTGCTATTGCATTCCAACCCGATCCGTCACAAAATGGCCGCCATAGGCCGCCATATTGTTTTCAGCTCCGAAACGACGTTAAGACTTTAACATCCACAAATATTGATGGATTTTGATCAAACTTGGTGTGTGAGACTCTTACCACACAAGGTAGGTTGCTATCTCAAGTCAAATCTAGTACAGACAACTGACCTACTTTAAAGTTGTCCAGTCAGTTCAGTTGAGTTCTGCTTCCTTGGAAGCTCTAGTTTGTTCTCCTGCTCTTGAATTTTTTTTTTTATATATATATTTTTATACTCCCCAATGTGTTAATGGAAAATGATACAAATAAGACTGATGGATTTGGGCCGTTTAAGGTTAGAAAATATGGATGGAGACAGGGAGGTTGTTAGGATGACTTTGATGAACTGGAGATATGAGTTGGACTGGATGAGTACAAGGTGACAGTTCGACATCTCAAGGCTCATCAGTTTATACATGTTACACTTGTACAAACGACCACTGTATGATATTTATAAAGCTGGTGTCATGAAATGCAGGTTCTCCATTTATATTCTGAAAGTAATTGTCATATTGTCTGTACTTTTATCTGCCCATGTCGGGTGTCTCTGTTGCTTTGTGGGGTTTTTTTTTCTTTGGGTTTTACCTGCGATGTGTTGCAGGGGTCTACGAGAGATCCTTGTGTTTGTTGTTGTTGTGGGTCCATTTTTAAAATGTGCACCCGATGGTCGGACAGCTGTCCGGACCCACATTTGTCACTTGACTCCACCGACCATGGCTATTGCACCCAGACGAAATAATATGGCCGCCATCTTATTTTTCTGGTGGGCCTAAGACATCAATCTTGAAAGCCTCTACTGATTATACACTACCCGGGTTTGTTACGTCAGATTTCCATTGGATTTGATTCGATTTTTGAGGTACCTCATCATGAGTAACACTCATCACAAACAATGTCGAATAAAAAATATTAGTTAGGTTTAATCAAGTATGTCCACATGTGCGGTACGTGGCTTCTGAAAAAAAATAGCATTGCGTAATTTTTAAATGGCGCCATATTGGGGTTAAACAATCCGTGACCGTGTGAGGAATCAGCTTGTTATGATATAACTGTCGCGTAGGCTGACATGGATGAGAGATGTTGAGTTAATGTTGTAATAGCACATTAAATGTGTGTTTCCCAATCATGCTATTTATCATTTCAGAGTGCTTTAAATGTGCGTTTTCCAATCAGCCCGTTTCCGGATTTCATTGGAGGTTGTGACAACAGTGCGGCCATTTTTTTTCTTTTCTTGTTAGAAGAGATAGAATGTGTTGCGTATTTGTGGCAGTCGACGTCATGTA
The DNA here is from genome assembly GCF_964187855.1 of Myxine glutinosa. Lineage (NCBI taxonomy): Eukaryota > Metazoa > Chordata > Myxini > Myxiniformes > Myxinidae > Myxine > Myxine glutinosa. Next base: position 6,701,695 of record NC_136269.1, read on the forward strand.
CTGCATGACATTCATTATCACAATTTAAATACAATATTGTTTGTGAGGCTTTATCTCATGATCTATCTCACATTTTAATGGTTTTGACTCATGCCATGTGATCTCTGATTGTACTTTTGCCTCCTAGAAACACACTCTTACTTCCAATCCTCATCTTTGCCATGAAGAGAAAGAAATGACAAGTTGTTTGTGGTTCTGGTGCAAAGTGTTTATCATCTTAGATTCTTCAATTTTTATTTGTATTTTCCTTTCTGCAGACATGTCACAGCCGCTCTTGAGTTATCTCTTTGAGGATAAAAGCCATTTCTCTGGTGCCTCTGCAGTGAAGGACCGGGCCACGAGTGAGCCAACAAAGTAAGAACCTTACAAACGGCAATTGCAAAACGATGCGATAAAGTTTGTACTCAACAATCATCAAAACATTTGTTACCTCTGCCAGTGAAGGTGCATCAAAGTTATGTTTTTACTCCTGTCTGTCTGTCTCTCTGTCTGTCTGTCTGTCTTTGAGCAGGATATCTCAAAAAGTTGTGGACGGATTCGGACGAAACTTGGTGGACAAATTGTTTGTGTGGCAAGGACGAATTGATCCAGTTTTGGTGAAGATTTGCATCCGGATACGAGAGTTGTTTTTTTAAATTTTAAGTGATTCTTCATAATTGAGAGTTCTGGCCAAACAAGTATATATAGCATGTTATTTCAAAAAGTTGTGGACGGATTATGACAAAACTTGGCGGATGTGTTGGTTGTGCGACAAGAACAGGCCGATTCGATTTTGGTTAAGGTTCAGATCCAGATCCGGCCTAACAGTAGAATACAAAGCTTAAACTGTTCAGCCTGGCGGAGGTATGCGCTCTCCCGATTGCAGTTGTAGTTCATATTTACTTTCATTTTGAGGTTATCTTTTTATTTTGTCATTCAGATGGAAGGACCTATTCTTTAACTAAAGCATCTCCATTACAGTAATAAAGTCTCAAAACCATTGGCAGTAATCGGAACGCTTGATGTAGTCCCTTTCTGGAAGTTCATGCACACCTGTGACTCTGTACGGATGGAGGTGCAGAGACTATTCGTCAGTGCTGTGTGTACAACTACGCGAGACACCTCCTTGCTGTGACAACCTATGAACTTATTTCCTCGGGCTTCTTCATATGCAAACCGAAATATCGTTAACTTTCTTTTCCGATAACACTGAAGGGCTGCCAGGTGGTGAGTTGTCCGCAGCTGAACTAGTCTTGTGAAATTTGGAAATTAACTCCGTACAGTGGTATGATGTGGAACATCACAGTCAGGAAACATTTCTGCAAACTCCCGTGTTACCCTCTCAGTATATTCACCTGCACTACAAAACTCGTTCCACCAAAACACCTTGTGGCTCAAGAGGCAAAACCATTGTAGAACCGAATCCTCTTACTGCTCATAAAACAACTGGCTTACAGCAACACAAAGGTTGATGTGCTGTTGACTAATACCCACGACAAACGTCAAATAGGCCATTTCTGTGTATTAACAATCGGGCTGCTTTTCATGGTTTACATGGAATTAGCAGAGGTGCACAGTGACTTTTGGGACATCCTATAGTTTATATCAAGGTACATCGTGTGTAAATTTGCTTCATTTAGCAAGTTTTTTTTTTTTCATGAAGGTGTCTTTGCATTGAAAACAAATTTTTTTTTTTTGTTGTGCTTTTGCTTTAGTGTAAAAAATGCAAAATGTTGAAGAGTTTTGGTGTGTGTGTGTGTACGTGTGTGTGTGTGTGTGTACGTGTGTGTGTGTGTCTCCTTGTGAGTCGGTAATTGGTTCATAATGCTACATGATATTTACAAAAACAATAAGTGATTGACATTTGCTTTTCAAAATGATCAGATATTTTCAAAGATTTTTCTCATTTTTAGTATTTCGTTGAAATGTTGATCTCATTTTCCTATGCAATTACCTTCACTTTGATCCCAGGTTTACCCGCCATTGCATCAGCATTGTTCCCTCCAGAGAGACCCCCGGCGAACTGCTCCTTGGTAAGCAGCTTTCCTTGTGGCACTGAGTATATTTTGGCGTCTGTCTGCATCTAAAATGTCATTTATGGTTAATTAATGGGACATTTGTTGTCCTGCTCAATACTTCCTATCATCTGCCTTGTATCTGCCGCAGGAGAGAAAGGGATGTACTTTGTTGAGGATAATGCTGGTGATTCTGCTGAGGGTTTGGTGAGAGACTATTTTTGCCCAATATTTATAATTTTTTATATCGACACGCTTGTCACATCTGTCCATCTGTCACGTAAAATATTGCGAGAATACGGAATCTCACGCAATTGTGAATTCAACTTTGTTTCTTTGTTATTTAATTTTAACGTTTTATTTCGGATGTTGTGTGCGGATGATCTTGTTGTGGTGGAGAGTAGACGTCAGATGCATGAAATTCTGGGGGAGTGGAAGAAGGCATTTGGGGAAGCATGGGTTGCAGATGAGTATGGAGAAGACTGGGGGCATGTGGGTTGGGCAGGAGAGAAAATAAATGAATATCACATTAGAGGGGAAGGAGATCAGACAGGGAAATAGGTTCGAGTTTCTGGGGGAAACCGGGGATAGTAATTCAGAAGTCGGAGGCAGAGGTGGGGAAGAAGATTCTGGTGGGTGTGGTGAGGTGGGAGGATTAATGGCAGACTTAAAGATAACAATGACATTGAAAGGGTAAGATATGGTGACTTGTGTATTGCCAGCCTACCTTTACAGTCTCAAAATGATGGCACTGAAAGAGAGACAAAAATAAACGTTGCAGGTCTGCGGAAACAACTGGGTCAGGAGGATCTTGGAAGTGGAGCGTGAATAGAAGGAGAATGGATGAATTGAGGTATCAGATTGGTGTGAAGATGAGCTTGATGGGGAGATTGGTAAAAAGCCGACTGAAGTCACCGAAGGGGACCCGGCGATGACATGCGCTGAAAGGGAGTCGAAGATTTTTCTTGTATATTGGTTGGTCTTGTGCGTTATTCTGTCTGTTTGTCTTTCTGCCTGTCAATCGCCTACAGGTCACAATTTTAAACCGATCTTCATGAAACTTCACCAGATGGTGGAGTTCGTCATAAGGAAGAAGTCTGTTGATTTTGAGGTCAAAGGTCAAAGATCATGTTGAGGTCAAATTCCTAAAATTTACATTTTTCATCCGATTCATGACTTGAAAATTAAACAGCATTTGCATATTGAATCACTACATTCGGAAACTAACTATTTTAAGGTCAAAGGTCAACTCAAGGTCAAACTTCTAAATTCATCAATGTTCATCTGAAAAATCATCGGTTTTAATCCAATTGACCCGACTTTTGATTAAGATCGTCAATTTTAATCTTAAGAAATGGACAATCGATGCATCGATGGCAACTTTTTATTTTGGAGAAGGGTGGATTTTGCAAGTATCGTGCTTTGCATGACGTCTTCTTGTCATGTTTGATTGTTTGTCCGGGTGATATCTCAGCCATCCTTTGAGCTAGGAAGCTGAAATTTGGGCACAACAGTGAGCAAGTCCTTTGTCAAAAACGGTATTTTATTTTTTTGGATTCATCAATTAATTAATTCATGACTTATTATCGATCTATTAAGTATTTCTTTCTTTCTTTCTCATCTGGATAATATCTCAGGCACCTTTTGAGCTAGGAAGCTGATATTTGGACATGATGACCAAGTGATTTGGCTGTAAAGGGTATTTTTGATTTATTGATGAATCAATTAATTGATTCATTATTTGTTGATTAATCAATTACTCAATTATTTATTTTTATTTGATTGATCATTTTATTAATTATTAAAACGTTACAGCTTTGGATGAAACACTGGTGGTTTCGGTATGCTTTTCTCCAATTGATTAAGATATTATTTATTTTATAATTATTTATTTATTTTAATTACGGAATTAAACAATCAATTATTGTACACCTCTTCCTCCAAATACCATCTCTCTGTGCTGCACCGTGGCATCGCCGGGCGCCAACGGTGCCCTGGCAATGCCGTGCGCTGAAGGGTATGTTATTTATTTATTTGGCATGGTGTACTTTGAATTTGTCTGTTCTTGTTTGGAATTATTTTCAATTTTGTTTGACTGCCAGACAGGTAGACAGACTAAAGCCACTACCTTACTACCCTTTGCGCATGCGCACTCGGGACAAGATTCCGTACAATTTGTCAAATTCAAGATAAAGTGCTGCTAAACTGCAGGTTGGTGCTCAGATTCATGTTCCAATTTGTGTTCTACAATCTTCAAAATGTAAAATTAAATTGAAATCAAGTTGTTCCTCGATCATAGGCTCACGGTTGTAGACAGACAGACAGACAGACAGAGTAAAGCAATTGCTTGACCTTGCTTTTCACTTCATGTGTGCGGGGTAAAAATGTGGGGATTGGTGATGAGACGTGCTCTTTGCTGGAAATAGATGTCATTCTGGTGGAAATTGCTGTTTAAGCATCGTCATGCATTTCATCCCCCTCTCCAAGTATCCGCCATTTTAAACGCCACTGGTTTGGGTCAGGCATATTGTGGTGTTGTCAGTGTTTGTTCTCACTCCCGATAGTGTACCCAATATTTCCTTGTGGTGTATTATCTCATCGTACCACGGCGTGTATTGTCATCATTGTTTTCCATCTCAACGTCTGTCAAGTCTTTCACCCCTGATGGCAGCTCTGTCCACCAACTCCCACTTATTGATCACAGTTGTTTGCAACTGAGAATACAAATAAGAAAGTTCCTTTACACGTTTGGACGATAGCTAAAAGCTTGACATAAGGATTGTAGAGCGTTGTTGTAGACTTTGTCATTTTGTTCTGCAGCCCTTGTATATTTTCTCTTGCAATTCCCTTGCAAAATTGACCTTATTATCTAAACATACAACATTAAGATGTTACAATATTTGACCAGACAGCTGATTCCTTGGAAGTGCATGACGTGTAATCACAAATGACCAAGGATGTCCACCATGTGGTGGGTTTGATATCTCGGCTGAAACACAAGCCAACAATCGTGAATACATTTATGAGCTTGGAGGGTAATGATTACAAATAGCAAGTTTAATGAACAAGTAAATCCATAACACCAACTCTTTAAAAGGTCCAATTGCTTTCCTGTCTTAGTAAATACTGGATGGGGTCATTGATTTTCCCACGTTATTGTCGTTGACTTTGGTGGATTGGAAGACACCGTCCTAGAACTGTGGCTGATGGATAGAGTGAAGGTGACATTAGTAATTCACCACTCCAGGTGGGGTGATAAACCTGCCACCCGAGGACGGTAACAACTTGGTGCAATCAGCGAGGCAATAAGCTTGTGAAGCGGGCATGGTAGGTACCGCGGTGCATCGCGCAGAACAGCGTTGATGCCCCACACGACATGCATGTTGCTGTCTGACACGACGAGAAAAGCCACACATAAAAATGGCTGCAATTACGAGCGGTCGCAGCCCCAGCAGCAAGCTGTCAATCCTAACAGCCAGTTTTCTCGGGTTCTCGACACACCTGTAGCCTTTGATGGGTTATGGCTCTCAGCTCGACACATGAGAATCACATGTCATTCTGCCATTTGTGAGTAAAGCCACAAGATGTCCTCGCTGTTTGCAGCTGGCCTCTCCCACTTTGCCTCCGTTTAGTGTCCTCGTCCTCCATCCCCTCCCTCTCATTCACACATCCCATAATGTCCTTGCATGCCCACAACATTTCGTAAGCACTTTGAAAATCGCTAGCACTAAAGCTTTCTGAACTTGGCAACAATAATAACTCAATATGTGTCAATTGCAAAACTGAAAGTATGAACATTTTTTATGCCTCGGCCGACACGGTGCCAGAGGCATTATGTTTTGTGTTATCCATACGTCTATCTGTCCGTACAGGCTAATCCTCGTTTCTCTCAGCAACCATATGTCCGATTGAGATGAAACTTTCAGGGTTGGAGTGACACCCATGCAGAATGTTTTTATGATAATTGTGACGTCATAGGTTACGTGGTATGGCAGTCATCTTGGATTAAAAGCAAAATAATTAAAAAATATATTTCTCGAAAAACCGCTGAATGGAAAAATTTGAAACTTGGCACATTGTCAAGTATTCCCAATGGGGAACAAAGCTTTGATACTGATGACATCATAGGTGAGGTGGTATACCAGCCAAAAATGTTTTAATCGAATTCCTTAGCCTAAAAATCTGAAATTGCATGCACATGATCTATGACCCATTTGTATTGAAATATTAAATTTATGACATCATAGGTCAAAATGTTTGGCAGCCATATTGGATTGAAGGAAAATATTAAATAATTATATCTCTGAAACCGCTCACCCTATCGATGCAAAATTTTACCAATATCATCTAACAGCACTGTTGCATATTGTTTGAAAATGATGATGTCATACGTCACGTGGTTTGGCAGCCATCTTGGATAGAAAAACGAACCTTATCCGATCAACACGAAACTTCACAAACGTGATCCCTACCCATACATATGCAGTGATGCCATCTATCCGTTGTGGGATTATGCGGAGGCATATTGGTGACACAATCGCACTGTTCTAGTTTATTGTAAAGTAGAAAACAATAACGGTTTCTATTCTTTTTGATTAGATGCCGGAACAGCATAACACACAACCTAAAGCAGAGTACGCATTTAAAAACAGTGACCTGGACTTGAACAAATCGCTGAAATGGTTCGCAAAACTTAACTGACTAAAACAGGGTGGTTTGTTGAATTTTGTTAATTTTGAGTATTCTTTCCATAAAAACTGACCGTGACATTTTCTTCATGCTCCACACTTTTCTAACCACATTGAGCGAACCAATTTTGTCTTCTCGAGCAAAACGATCTGATTGAAAATGAAATCCTTTCCAAGTCGGGGATTTTAATTCTCACATGTTTCCTTATTTTAAACAAATCTGGATAAAGTGTTTTAAATCTCCATAGCGCTTCATTTCGCTCTCACATCAATTCAACCAAGTCATCATTCTTATCAATTTCAACACATTATTTTGGAGTAATCATTTTAATATTATGGCTATTGTTACGTGCTCCTCCCCGGCCCCCTGGTCACGGTGTACCTCCGAGCCCCGAGAGGAGTCACGGCAGAAAAATGTGTTATTCTGTATGTCAAAGATCAATGGTGAAGCCACACCAATTGTTACTCACAAACAAATATTGTATTAAGATCACACAAGAATAACCATACAACAATAATATGAATCAAAAGTTAAAGTACAATCAATATTCTATGATGGTACCATCAGTGTAATAATATATAACTCACTGTGCTCCAAGTGAGTGAAACCAGAACATCCCCAATGTCTCTTATTCCCGGCTTCAAGCCACAGTTGATTCGCTCCAGCGATCGCCAGAAAGATGTCCAATCGAAAGCAGAATCCCGTGCGGATGGCAAGAACAGTCACACAGCCGAAGCTGTACAAAGGCGCCCTCAAGGCGACTGGGAAATCCAAAGGTGCCCTACAGGCGACTGAGAGATCACACCCTCGGGTATGGACGAATTAGCCTTCAAAAAGCCACGTCACACACACGCCTCAGATCGACGTCTGAATGCGGTGAAAATGTTCGGAAAAAAACGAAACCGCGAGCGAAGCACAAGTCCTGCGCGAGTCAAAATGGCCGACGGCCCGGTCTCGTGGCGCACCAGCACGGCGATGATTCTCTCCTGAATCGATAGCAAAACCTGACATGCAGGTTAATCGGTCACAGCGATGACAAGTCGGTCGCAGGAATTCCTTTCCCGGAAACCCGAAAGTTCGCTCGGGACTCTTGCTCGCCAACGTTCGCTTCAGAACCCGGAGCAACTCGGCTTTCTTGTTTGACCTCTCCCGTTCCGCCCTCTTTCTTCTCCTTCCGCTTTGTCGTCGTCCGGTTCCGGTTTCATTTAAAACATTAACCGTTTTACCTTTTGACAACAATAACCGTCATTTCCCTCAAACCACAATAATAATAATACATGGAACCAGAAATGTTTCAAGTGGATGAAAACCACAACAACGGAAGTGATGAATCCGTAACAGCTATTTCATTAACTTTTCCCCATCATTCATGGGAGTAGGAGTACAGGTATATTAATCGATGGACAACATCCCCACCTGCCACCAGGGCTGTACCGGTGATGCTGAGCCACTGTCTTTCTCGTGGGCCTACGAAGATATCAAAGAAGTCCACTTGCGCTGGTTCCAGTTGAGGGACAATGCACTCGAGATTTTCCTTATCAACGGTCGCACACTGCTGCTTAACTTTGAGTCAACCAAGGTGAGCATTTGCATTTGGTTTTTTTCTATTTCTTACAAGATGATTCTTCAAAGGCTAACTGCTTCAATTGCAAGAAGAAATACTGTACTGTAGATGACAAGCTTGGAAATCCTCATTGATTGTCAAGCTCGATGCTTTTTCGATACCGTAATGTCAGTAGGTACTGAGTTTGGTTTAAGTTTGTAGGTAACGAAGTAAATAATTTATTTGTAGATAAAGAGGCTCAGGGTCAGCTTTGAATTGGTAGATGAGGAGTTGCAGATAATTATTTTAAATTGTGCTTATTTTTTGATAAAGTAGACGAAGTTTTGAATTTATGGATGTAGTTTCGTGCTTGTATTAATTCGTTGATTAATGATTTGTCGATCATGATTAATGGAGACTTCCACGCGCTTTTATTCCTCGCTGACAAAGTCGCCGGAGGTATTGTATGTTTTCAAGTTGCTTCCATCCGTCTGTGCGTCCGTGGTAGATTTTCATTACCGAGATAACTTAAGAAATCCTGAAGGGATGTAAGTCAAACTTGGCACAAGTATGTATAATGATGCAAAGATGAACTGATTAGATTATGGGGTCAAGAGATCAAAGGTCAAGGTAAAAATTCTGTTACTGAGCTAACTTGTGAACCAGTGATGGGATTTTGACCAAACTGGGTATAAGTATATATTTTGATGCAAAGATTAGCTGATTACATGTCTGTATCAATAGGTCAAAGGTCATGTCATGTGAAAATGTGATACTTGATACCAGATGAATAGATTTAAATCAAACTTGGTATAAGTATGTACAATGATGTAATAATGTGGGCGGAGGTATATCAGTCGACGTCACGATGTTGAAGAGTGCCGTTCTAGTTCGATAATGAAGTTTAAAGTGCGGGTAATACTGCTGCTTTTGCCAGGCCAAGGTGCTCTCGGACGATTAAACATAACTGATGCTGAGCCAAATATGAAGGTGCTTGTTTCTTTCATGGGACCTGATTGTGACCGTGCTTCTAGGTACGTGACCAAGTCTATCAATCGGTTCTCTCCACGGAGCTGCCCAACCTGCTCGAGTACAGAAACCTGCACGCACTGACACAGTTGTGGTCCTCTGGCCAAATCACCAACTTTGAATACCTGACACATCTGAACAAGCACGCTGGGCGTTCCTTTAACGACCTCATGCAATATCCTGTGATGCCTTTCGTGCTCAGCGATTACACGAGTGAGATGTTAAATCTGACGGATCTCCAGGTTTACAGGTGTTTGCACTTTTCAACCTTACACCCTGTCTTGCTGAGTCTGCACGATGTACAGTTCGAGCTCCTGATGTTTTTGTATTTTTGTTTTGTTGATGTGATGTTGTTTTCTTGTTTTTGCTTTTTTAACCAGAAACCTTGCAAAGCCGATTGCTGTTCAGTCAAAGGTAAAGGAGGACCGATATGTGCACAACTACAAGGTAAGTTAGCATAACAAACGCGACATTATTCGCTCCTGATTATCATGTCTTTTGTTGAGATTATTAGCTCATTATGTACAGTAATTGACTTTCAAACCAATTTACTACTCCCCACATATTTGTAAATGTAACCAGACTATCGTTCAGGTGTGCCAGACTTTTTGTTTTTTTGTATACTTGGTCGAGGCTCGTGGAAGAGTTAACACATATAATATATATTAAAGGGAGCAGGAGACAAGGATTAGGGGGGGGGGGGTGGGGGGGGGAGCACAACAACAGTAGAGAACAGGGACATCGGGGAGATCTATGGAAGTGAGAGGGCTGTGGCAGGATACACTGGATAAACAAGATGGACACTACATGGGATTTGAAGAAAGAAAACAGATTTCTGCTGCGGAGTTGTTGAGTTGAGGATTATTTATTTATTTCCTCTTTGCTGGTGCAATGGGAACAACAATGTAGGGATTATTTCATACTAGCAGAAGTACCCGGCATTGCCGGGCAGAGGAGGGGAGGGGGAGGGGAGGGGAACGGGGGGGAGGGGAGAAGAGTGGGAGGGGGGAGGGGGAGAGGGGAGAAGAGGGGGGGGGTGGGGAGGGTGAGGGATTGGAGGGGGGAGGGGGTGAGAGGGGGGGAGGGGAGGAGGGAAGGGAAGGGGGAGGGGGCTGGAGGGGGGAGGGGAGAGGGAAGAGGGGGGGGATGGGAGGGGGAGGGGGAGGGGGAAGGGGTGGGGGGAGGGGGAAAAGGGAGGGGGAGGGGAGGATGGGGAGGGGGGAAAAGGGAGGGGGAGGGGAGGAGGGGAGGGGAGAAGGGGAGGGGTAGGGTGGAGAGGTGAGGGGGGAGGGGGGAGGGAAGGGGATGGCCAGTCAACAATGACGTTGCAGTTCTCATGGTCGGAGAGCAGCACAACAATCGGACATAGTCCTGCATATTCGCAACAGCACGAAGCGGATTTTGGAGACTCACCGATCCTGTGACGTCCTCCAGTACCGGGCGTTGCCAGGCGGGGGAAGGGGAGACCCGTACATTCCCAACCCGTACATTCGCCCTCTCGACTCAAGCTCACTCGGACAAAAGCCTCGCACAAATTACACCGTGAAGGCCCAATGGTCATGTCTATGCCACAAATCACGGGCGCACTGAATTGAAAATATATAGAACGCTCATACTCCGTGAAAAGTGAAGCCGCCGTGTCGCCATCTTGGTCAGCACGACTCGACCAACTCGCTTCGCGGATCTCGTTTTGTGCGGCAATAAACTGCTCCAATCGGTTACGGAAGGGTTGTGGAAAGACGTTTCACAGCTGTTTCAAAGACATTTAATTCATATCGCACAAAATCGATACAAAACACGATCGCATAAAAGGTGAAAAAACGTGTGACGTGTGACGGGATGGAACATCACGTGATCGCTCTGAGCGAAACGGCTCGACCAACTCGCTTCGCGGATCTCGTTTTGTGCGGCAATAAACTGCTCCAATCAGTTACGGAAGGGTTGTGGAAAGACGTTTCACAGCTGTTTCAAAGACATTTAATTCATATCGCACAAAATCGATACAAAACACGATCGCATAAAAGGTGAAAAAACGTGTGACGTGTGACAGGATGGAACATCACGTGATCGCTCTGAGCGAATCAGTCTGGCGGCGGTAATGGAACATCACGTGATCGCTCTGAGCGAATCAGCGAGCTGCTCTGGAACCGGCTGAGATTAGCGGGTACTTTGCTGAAATGCGCTGAGGTAAATATGAATAAAAAATATGGAATGTCAAATATTTTGAGTTCGGCCATGTTCGTCCCAGGCTCAATGCCATGTCTGTCAAATATCAAGCACGTAAGCCTCTCCGTTTAGGAGTCTATCGGTAACATTACACACACACACACACACACACACACACACACTGTGTTTTATATATATAGATGAATAATCAATTCTGAAACATTGTTTTTATTTCATGAAAATCATTGTTCAATATTGTTTTTGTGCACATTGTGGAGAGTTATTTGATTATTTTCTCCTTTGTGTCTGTGTCAGTGGTTAGAGGAAGAGTTCCAAAAGGGTGGCCGGGAAGATGACCCCATGCCACCAGTACAACCCTATCACTATGGATCACACTATTCCAACAGTGGCACCACTCTACACTTTCTCGTCCGGCTTCCACCATTCACCAAAATGTTTCTTGTCTACCAAGGTGTGTCACTGCCTGGCTTAACATACAGTCACGTGAAAAAGTAAGTACACCCCATGTAAAGTTTTGACTTTTTCAACATATTTCAACATACAGCTATTTGATCTTCATTTCAACAATATTGATAGATAAAGGTGATATAATATAACAAATATCATGAAACATTTACATTTTGTAGTCCATTGTATAATTTAAATAAACATAAATGCAACTTTCGCATGTGGAAAAAGTAAGTACACCCCGACATTTATCACTACTTCAAATACATAAAATTAGAATCAGGTGCACCAGCTCACATGCAAATGATTAGAACATCGTTGGAGAGGATCTTGGAGGGACCTGTCTTATTTAAACCTCAGACATTTAGTTTGGTTTGCTCCTTCTTGTTGTAGTGTGCGGCGTCACCATGCCGAGATCAAAAGAGCTCTCTGGGGCCTTCAGAAAGAAGGTTATAGATGCCTACGAGTCTGGGAAGGGATTTAAAAAGATCTCCAAACAATTTGAAATAAATCATTCGACTGTCCGGAAGATCATCTACAAGTGGAGAAGATTCCAAACAACTGCCAACTTGTTCAGGCCAAGCCGCCCCAGCAAGTTCAACCCGAGAGCAGACCGCAAGATGCTGAAAGAAGTCTCTAAGAACCCCAGAAGGTCATCACGGGACCTACAGGTAGCGCTTGCCACTGTTGATGTCAAAGTGCACGAGTCTACCATTAGAAAGAGGCTGCACAAATTTGATCTACATGGGAGGTGCGCCAGGAGGAAACCTTTGTTGTCCAGAAAGAACATCAGGGCAAGACTAAAGTTTGCCAATGAACACCTAGGCAAAGACCAGCACTTCTGGAACAATGTGCTCTGGACAGATGAGTCAAAGGTAAAGCTATTTGGCCACAGTACCAGAAGACATTTTTCGCGAAAACCAAAGACAGCATTTGACCACAAGAACCTGATACCAACTGTAAAATATGGTGGTGGAAATATCATGGGTTGGGGCAGCTTTGCTGCATCAGGGCCTGGGCAGCTCACCATCATAGAATCCACTATGAATTCTTCATTGTACCAGAGGGTGCTTGAGGATAATGTGAGGCCATCTGTCGGAAAGTGGAAGCTCAACCGAAGGTGGACCTTGCAACATGACAATGACCCTAAACATACCAGTAAATCCACCAAGGAATGGCTGAAAATAAAGAAATGGAGGGTTCTGGAATGGCCAAGTCAAAGCCCGGATCTAAATCCCATCGAGATGTTGTGGGGGGATTTGAAACGAGCTGTGCATGCAAGAAACCCCTCAAACCTCGCACAGCTGAAAGAATTCTGCATGGAGGAGTGGGCAAAAATTTCTCCCAGTCGATGTCAGAGACTGGTAGACAGTTATAAGAAACGCCTACTTGAGGTTGATTCTGCTAAAGGGGGCAATACCACCGATTAGAGCCAAGGGTGTACTTACTTTTTCCACATGTGAAATTTGCATTTATGTTCATTTAAATTATACAATGGACGACAAAATGTAAATGTTTCATGATATTTGTTATATTATATCACCTTTATCTATCAATATTGTTGAAATGAAGATCAAATGGCTGTATGTTGAAATATGTTGAAAAAGTCAAAACTTTACATGAGCTGTACTTACTTTTTCACGTGACTGTAGTTAACACTTTTCATTATTCTTCTATTTAATAAGTAAGAGACACAGTGCAGTGTTCTTTTAAAGTGGGGTGGGATAAATTTTTATCAAAGTGAGGCACAAAACACCCTCCCACCCCACCCCCCTTTATATAAGGAATCGTTTCTCTCGATGCAGCTTTAACATAAAAAATAATAAAAACACTTTTAGAGGCCATTTTTCCCCGCAAGCGGGGGTTGGCCTTTTTCGGGCACCGTGGTTGTTGTTGTTTTTTGGTCCCCTTTTTGAAGCAATATTTTACGGACGGATACCCTTCCTGCCGCCAACCCTGTTTGTCGCCTTTTACGACAACCAGGGAATTACCAGTGAACTGGTACTCAATTAGCCGACCTCGGAAGGATGACAGGCTGAGTCAACCTCCCTGGCGTTAAATCAGTGATCGACTGGGATTCGAACCCAGGATCCTAGGATCCTAAGCTGGCACCCTAGTCGCTAAGCCAACGCCAGGCTGGGGTTCGTTCCCGAACGTTCCCAGTTCCCGAACATGGGGACTGAAAATTCGTTCTCGGCTTCTCCTGGACGAAATTGGCTGCAAATTTCAGAAGTAAATGCTTTGTATGTTGAGGTAATATGTTCCAAATTTCAGCAACGTCTGTTTCCACATTCTTGAGTTTTATTTAGAAAACCTTCGAAATCACGTTGGTGTCTGTCTGTCCGTCCGTCCGCCCAAAATGTGTTGGCGGTCATATCTGAAGGACTATACATTGAAACTAGCTGACACCTGGAATATACATCGGCCAATAGGTCTAGTTAATGGCTTTCAAAACAAATTCCACCTAAGTGCGATAGTTTTTGCTTTAAATTAAATATATATAAATATATATATACATAAATAAATGTATTAAAATATACTAGCAACGGTACCTGCCCGATGGGCGGGGCTTCAATTGGGAGGCCCAAATGAAAAGGCAAAATGTCAGAAATTGAAGGTTTTAAAAATTTTAAACGATTCATATAAACATCCGTTGAATCATATCACACGCAAATCATCAAAATCTAAACAGTATCTTTAGAATTTCAATAAAAGCCACATCACTGTTCATATCGGTAAATATTATTCCATTGTGTTTCAAATCGTGATCGATACACTATGATCGTGATGATCGTGATCGATAATCGTGTTCACAATCGCTATGTCGTATGTACTCCCGATACGTGTACCAAATTCCCGATACGTGCAACTGTACCAAATCAACAGTTAAAAGGTTTTTGAGCCGATAGCTGTTACGGCCTTGGCAAGATCGATGGAGACAGCGATCTGTTAGCGATCGATGGAGACATGTTGCTTTCCCGGCTGCCGCACAAACGGCTGCACCAATTGCGCAGCACCCGGGAAAGCAACATCGTCACAATGAGAACAATCAACGTTATGCGAACGCGAATGTTATGCGGGAGTCCATACCTGAGAATGCTGGAGACTAAAGCTGAAATTGGGAAAACTAAATAGCCTATTTTCCTGGAGATCCCAGGATTATCCACCCAAAATATCTTTGCGATCGGTTCAGCAGTTTTTACGGTACCTTCGAACAGACAGACAGACAGACAGACAGACGGACAGACATTTAGTGAATTATAGTAAGATACATACTTTATAACTCTTCAAAATGTTATTACCCAAATCTAAGGATGCTGGCTTGATGACCTAATGGATGAAGCATCAGACTCCCAAGCTGGGGAGTGTAGGTTGAAGTCCCATCTGGGTTGAATAATTTTTTTCTTCTTACTTTTTGAAGTATTTTATATCGTCTTGAATAATCAAAGGGAGGCACAAAGTACCCTTCCCTTTATATGGGATCGTTTCTCTGTGTGCAACTTTAACATGGGGACTGAAAATTCGTTTGTCGTCTTCTACTGGTATATTATATATACGAGGGACAGTCAATAAGTAACCTTAAAATATTTTTCACAACTTGTTTATTGCATGTACGTGTGTAACAACTGTTATTTTTCAACATAATCTCCATTGCGTTCAATGCATTTTTTCCAGCGCTTTACTAAGGCCGGATTCCTCCAGGAAAAAATATATTTTGGCTGCTTGTGTGCGCACCGCCTTTTGGATCTCTTCATCGGATCGGAAAGTGGTTCCACCAAGCGCCTTTTTAAGTGGCCCAAAGATGTGGTAATCCGAAGGGGAGAGGTCTGGCAAGTAGGGTGGACGACGAAGACACTCAAAATGCAGGTCCTCGATTGTTGCAGCTGCAGCGTGGGCAGTTTGGGGGCCGAGCATTGTCATGCTGCAGCAAAACACCGGTAGTGAATAGTCCACGACGTTTTGATGTGATTGCTGGTTTCAGATGATTTTTAAGGAGGTTGCAGTATGATGTACTGGTGATTGTGGTCCCTGTGGGCATGTAATGCTCTACAAGTGGGCCTCGACTATCCCAGAAGAGCGTCAGCATCACTTTTCCAGTGGACGGCTGTGTGTGGAATTTTTTGGGCTTCGGTGAAGTTGAATTGCGGCACTCTTTGCTTGCCCTCTTCGTTTGTGGCTGAAATTAGTGGACCCAGCTTTCATCCCATTCACTACGCACTGTAAGAAAGCATCACCTTCAGTTTTGTAGCATCACAGAAGTTCTTCACATGCGTCCACTCGCCGTTCTTTCAGTTCGGGTGTGAGTTGTCTAGACACCCACCATGCAGCCACTTTGCGGTACCCCAGCACTTTGTGAATGATATGGTGTGCTGAACCAGGGCTAATGTTCAATTTGGAGACCACTTCATCCAGCGTAATGCGACAGTTTTCCCTCAGCACCTGCTCAACTCCTGCAACCATTTCTGGTGTGTTGGCTGTGTGAGGCAGGCCCGAGCGAGCAGCGTCTGTCATACTGGACACTCCACTTTTAAACTTCCTGTCCCAGTTGTGCACCTGCTGCAGCGATAAACATGCGTCACCACATTGCATCTTCATTCTGTGATGGATTTCACTGGGATTCACACCCTCACTTCCCAAGAAACAGATGCCAGAACGTTGCTCCTCCTTGGTGCATGCTTTTAAGGGAGCCGCCATCTTGGAACTGCTTTACTGACATCATACGCTCAATGTTGCCAGATCTAAAACAGGCAAAACATGACTCTTACCCATACATATAACATATGTCATCTACATCTACACACATTACATTCTCGAATTTATATCGCCATTTTAAAGTTACGTATTGACTGGCCCTCATGTAAATATTGTCGTGTGCCTGCCCTCTGGTGAACACCGCAGGGTGACACGAACGAGCTTTAACTCTGAGGCGTTCAATTCAATGATGACGGAGAATACGCGCGTGGAGGGAGTCCGTATAGCGTACCTTCACGAATCCCACCAGCAGTCTTCAAACCTGCAATAATTAATTCAACTGACATAGGATTTACAATGTAAAAGAAAATGCCGGCTTTATTAACGAAAGGCCGGTAACAGAATAAAACACGGCAAAACTAAACTCCTAATTGGAGCGCTCCCATACAGACTCGATTACAACACAAGGGATACAATAACTGGAAAATAAATGTGTTATTTGTGGCACTTAGCTCTAAGCGACTCTTGAACCTCGTCAGGAATCATTCTGGGCCCTCGCGTCCTTGGCGGGAAAACCGCAGGCTGCACTGCCGTGGGTGCGAACTAGGCCTCGCGCACCCTGTTTGCCCAGCCACGCTCGTCTTCATCATCCTTGCGTGGGAAACCACAGTTCTCGGTCCGCAGTTCCTCCTCACGATCACGATGAAGATGTCGGAACACGACCGTTCACCACCAGATCCAACAACCGAGAGATACAAAATTATGGCTGCTCCCAATGAATGTGCCTCGCTCAAGAGCGCACAGTATATGTCCCCGTTCTTTATGAATGTCACTCGCTCCGGAGCACCCCAACACAAGAGAGAAAGCCACGAGGAAAGCGAGAGAAGAAGAAAGACAAAATGTCGGGACACAACTGTTCGTGATGAATCTCCCTTGTGCAAGAACAAAATGTCGGCCGAATGTTCCTTTATAGTCAAGGCTCTAACGTCATCTCACGACGTCTCCATGTCCGCTCCTATCAGCGAGTCCCATTTTTGTAGTCTTTTTGCCAATCGATCCCGGACCAATCACTGCTCTTCGGGGCATGGCTTCACGGACCTTTTGTGCCTCTGTGCTCACCAGGTCGATGTTATCCACGGTAGTGCTCAATGTCCTGTTTCCGGTTGGTTTTTATTTAGTGTGGTTAATGGCCGATTTTTGTCTAGGTGTGTGTGCTGCTGTGTCATAAGGAACAAAGGAAAAATAACAGAGGCCATTCCATACAGGGGATTAATTACCCATAATCTCTAGCTAATTAACAAACCGCACCCCTCTCATGGGGACAAAGATACACTTGCACGACATCCGGTCTAAACAAATTTCCTACTTATGATACATGGTGTTTCTTCTTCTTCACGACAGTTGGAGCTTATGCAATTCTACCTAGACTAAGGTGTTGCCTACCTCCTACAAACGTAACAATATACATATATGAACATTTTATACCCCTTTAAAATATTTAATTTTAAAAAATTATAATGTGCTGGCTCAATGGCCTAATGGATAACGCATCAGACTCCCAAGCTGGGGATTGTGGGTTTGAATCCTGTCTGGGTTGAATATTTTTTCCCCTTTTTTGAAGTCTTTTATATCATCTTGAATAAAGTCTTGTATGATGAACAAATGCATTTTGTTTGTATTTAAAATGTATCTTGTGAAAAATGCCAGGGGCATAGAAAAGGCCCCTTTATATGTGACTAGCTGAGGTACCCGGCTTCGCCCGGGTTGAATAAGAATAAGACAAATAGTTAGGTCCAAAACTTCAATTCCGTGACCATTTTCTGGCTAGTAAGGTTTGACGATTGATTTGACTTCTATTGACATTTTATAACAAAAATAGCCTCTATGTCCCTCCCAAAAATCCCGGCATTTTTCGCCAGAGGCCCGAATCCAAGATGACTGCCGGCACTATCTTGAAAAATTAAGTTTTGAACCAGAACACCTAGAATCACGTACAAAGACACTTTTTTGGGTAATTTGACCACGAGGATTCCGAATCTGACATTAGTTTGACGTTATGACATTATTTTGACCCAGAAATCCAAGATGGCCACCATCCAGTAGAGCGAAAATGCAACTTTTGTACTTAAACATGTTAAAGAAACTACCTCCATAAGGATATCTTGCAGTAAAGTAATTGATGATTGCATGACAAGTAAACTCATTACACTTCAAAATAAGCTATTTTTAATAGCTGTGACTTGAACAGTTTTCAAATGAAGTAATTAATCAATATGACCTTTAATTATATGATTAGTCCGAATCAGAGCATTCTGCTTCACTAGAATCTGAATCATCAGATTCCGATGAATCTCCCCGCCTTTGTACATCATCATCTCGCTCCTCATTCCCCTCCTGGCTCTCATCTTCCTCACTCTCTTCAGCTGGCCCCGGTGCAGGTAGATGTGTCGGGAGGGCAGGTTGCGTGTGGCGGACAGGGCGACAGCGACCACCCACCAGCTCCCAGCCATGTCCGAGTGGCGAGGGGTGGTGTTTCTTGGAGGGATGACGCACAAGATATGCCAAGTAGTTTGCTCGGAGGCAGTGTTGGCGTAGGCTGTTTGCATCTGGAGGGAGACGGATAAATGATTTGTTTTTCAGTGTCTTCCACTTTGCTGCACGGGCCTCAGCCATGGATGTTAGCCTCATAATCCGGTACAAGACGTTCTAGACGCTGCAGAAACATCCAGTTACAGCGGTGTGCAGTACCCCCTCCTGTCAACGTGTCGTTGGTAAAGTCATCATTGTCAATGATACTAATGCTTGGTTCTTCCTCAGCGATCTCATCAGGACAGAGCAAACATCGCTCGAGGTCATGCATGGTCCAGAGGTCACGTAGGAGAAGCACGTTCGGGTAGCTGATCCCCATGCCCAGCTTGTAGTAAGAGTCAATAAGCTCCTTGCTGCGAGTCATCCCATGAAGGGTGACGGTGGCATTGATGGCGGTAGTGGTGGGTCGCTTTGTAATGTACTGCGTGATGAGAGAGGTGAGAGAGAGTGTGCTGGGAGACAGATCTACCTCCTTCTTCCCCTGCAAAGCAGATAGCAGCTGCACCATGAGAGGCGAGAGCTCTTCCTCCTCTTCTAGCTCCTCGACTCTTGGCGGCCATGGGATGGGTTTGATTGACTTGACATCATCCTTGAGCCGCTTAGCCACATTGTGCACCAGTTGTTCACTGCCAACACCGATGGCGGAGAGTGCTGCTTCAACATATGAACCACCCCCAGACGTGTCATAGACTAGGTCGCTCTGGTTTCTCTGAGGGTGGGAGTGGAAGCCGATCTTGCCCTCAAACTCCCGGGTCAGGATATCTTTGATAAAGGATGACTTGATGCTGGATGTTGAGAAGCCATACCGAGATATGATAGAGCTGTAGTCTTTGAGGAGGCTCTGTAGTGACCTTAGCTCACGTTCCTCAAAGATAACTGTTCTGATGTGGTCAAAGAAGATAGTCTGAGCCTCACGGAGATTGACATTGTGCATGCGTGGGAGTTTGTCATCTTCACTCATTTTCTGGTAACTACGCACATATTTCAACCAGCATTTGTTGTGATATCTGATCTCAATCGCATATGGGTCATCAGCTGCATAATCGATCACACAGTTGATTCTGTCTCGCATGCTCTGATCTTCGAGGACCACCGTGTGACTCTTGAACGTTGCCCATGCATTATCATACGAAATCAGGGACAGCTTTGATTCTGGGTGCTTTGCCGACTCCGGTTTACAGCACCAGACACATTTTGTTTTTTCATGTATCAGCCCTTCTACACTTGATCGCAGCCGCTTGGCAGGTGGAGAAGCAGCCGGGGGGAAAGCCTCAGACATGGACGAAGACTGAGATTGGCATTCCTTGACTTCTCGTTTTTTCTGTCTTGTCTTGGCCTGCTCCAGTTTATTAGCATTCCATAAGGTCAGCCTACATGATTTATGGACACATTGTCTGCCGGGACCATTATCCCAATTGACTGTTGCATAAACGTCTCCGAACTTGTCAAGACCGCTCCATAACAGGGCTTTTTTCTTGAGATTTTCCCAACTCTCAACGGAGGTAACGACATCAGTGGCTTCATTGCAAAGCCCGCCACACTGGAGGACACACGGAACGGTGGACATTCTCTTGACAGCTATCTTCTGAATACTGCGCTTCTCAGTGCCGTCTCATTCGCTCGTATACTCCCTGGAAAGACAGAAATAAGTATATGACATTACACACACAGACAAATAAAAAACAAGAAAATAGCAATTCACTAATCAGGACCTCAATTCCGTGGCCAGTATAGATTTAGCCAAAATAATGTGTTAATTCATGATCATATGTTCTCCCATTTAAAAGTTGCATTTTCGCTCTACTGGATGGTGGCCATCTTGGATTTCTGGGTCAAAATAATGTCATAACGTCAAACTAATGTCAGATTCGGAATCCTCGTGGTCAAATTACCCAAAAAAGTGTCTTTGTACGTGATTCTAGGTGTTCTGGTTCAAAACTTAATTTTTCAAGATAGTGCCGGCAGTCATCTTGGATTCGGGCCTCTGGCGAAAAATGCCGGGATTTTTGGGAGGGACATAGAGGCTATTTTTGTTATAAAATGTCAATAGAAGTCAAATCAATCGTCAAACCTTACTAGCCAGAAAATGGTCACGGAATTGAAGTTTTGGACCTAACTATATATATATGATGAAAAGAACATGTATATTTTAGAGCAATATCACAGTACATTTCCTACATGACGTTTTGTCAATTTTCAATTTCTCAAAACCTCTGGGTATACAACATTTCTGGTTTTCTTACTTGGTGCCAAGATATAAAGATTGCTTGGTTTTCCAACCCTCGAGCAGCCCACGTACAGCTGGCCATGGGCAAACACTTGTTCTGTGAAGTTCAGGCCTACAACCTTCATTGATTGCCCCTGCGCCTTGTTGATGGACATAGCAAAACATAGCCTGATGGGGAACAGAATCCTCTTGAAGGAGAATGGAAGGTCAGGTGGAATAAGTGGTATCCTTGGAATGAAAACGTTCTCTCCTCTGTATTGTCCTGAGAGGATGGTTGCCTCTAGGACATGCGGCATCATTTGCTGGATTGTCATTCGTGTTCCATTACACAGCTTTGGTGGATCAAGATTCCTTGGAAGCATGATTGGTGCTCCCACCTTGAGAATCAACCTGTGTGTTGGGAGTCCTTGAGGCTGAAGACTGTTGAGAAACTCAGTTGGGAAGTTTACTGCCTGATCTTCATCTGTCACTTTGTCAAGAGAATCATAATTTCTTTCATAACCGGGAAGTTGGTGGAGGAGCAAATTGTTGATCTCTTGAACAGCATTGTTCTTGGGGGCCAAAATGGCTCTTTCGGCAAGCCACGATGAGTCCTGGAACTGGGTCTCCATATTGGGAAAGACCTTTTTGATCAAGTCATCTTTTGTTTCAACAAACTGTCCAAATGGTAGAATTATTTGTTCTGATGCATCTTGAGGGTATAGGCCATTGCCAACTTTCAAAAGCTGGCTTGAGAACGCCCCTCCAGTGTTGTCACCAAGAAGGTGGACTCTCATGTTGGTATTCAGGGTAAGTCTTTGCACATGTGGCCAGAGGAGATAAGAAGACTTGATACAGGCCTTGACTTGATCTGCTCTTGTGCCCCGTTGGATGACTGGGAGAGTCTGACGAAAGTCTCCAGCCAGAACAGTTGTCACACCACCCATGATTTTCTTGTTGTTGCGAATATCTTGGAGTGTTCTGTTCACTGCTTCGAATGCCTGCTTGTGGTTCATAGTAGCCTCATCCCAGATGATGATTTTGCACTGTTGAAGGATCTTGGCTTTTGCTGAATTCTTGCTAATGTTGCAGGTTGGGGTGTCTTGCTTGGTCAAATCCAAAGGCAGTTTGAAAGTTGAGTGTGCTGTCCTTCCTCCTTCAAGAAGTGTAGCTGCAATTCCACTTGAGGCCACAGCCAGAGCAATTTCCGAATTTTGACGAACCTTGGCCAGGATGATATTAATGAGGAATGTTTTTCCTGTCCCGCCAGGAGCATCGAGGAAGAATATCTTGCCAGCATCATCATCAACATTCTTCAGGATAGAAGTAAAGGCTTGCTGTTGGTCCTCAACCATTCTTGGGACATTCTGCTCTACAAATGTGGTCAGCTCTTCCATGTTGTAGTTTGTTTCCCTCAGAAGCCCCTGAGCCATTCCCTCAATGCTGTTTTCTGGTTGGGGCATTCCACAATTTGCCATAGTGGTTCCATAGGCAATCAGGTGCTTCTCTAGCTCAATCAGGGCTTGATTGTAGATTGCACAGTTGAAATCAATATCCACACCAGGGTTCTGACGTCTGGCCAAGTGAAGAAAGTCTTCAGACATATTTCCTTTGTGGTCCTCCCAGAGCTTCTCTGGATCCTGAATGTCACATGCTGCCAATATGATGGAAAACAGCTGCTGTAGTTGTTTTGGTGCCTGTGAGACTGCTGCCTCATCCATGGCTTTTTTCCAATGTTCATCTTCTTCCAATTCTTCTTCCCTCTGCATCATCATTCATCTGCATCTGCATCTGCATCTGCATTCATCTGCATCATCTTCCAACCCTGGTGTTGGGCTAGCGGCTAGGGTGCCGGCTTAGGATCCAAGGATCCTGGGTTCGAATCCCGGTCGATTGCTGAATTAACGCCAGGGGGGTTGACTCAGCCTGTCATCCTTCCGAGGTCGGCTAATTGAGTACCAGTTCACTGGTAATTCCCTGTTTGTCGTTGAAGGCGGCAAAAAGGGTTGGCGTCAGGAAGGGCATCCGGCCGTAAAACATTGCTTCAAAAAGGGGACCGAAAAACAACAACAACCACGGTTCCCGAAAAAGGCCAACCCCCGCCTTGCGGGGAAAAATGGCCTCTAAAGGTGGTTTATATCTTCTTCCAATAGACCATGGAGTCGGCAGGCATCGGGGAAGGTGGCACAATCTTGACCATTAACCCGTCGCAAATCTTTAAAGGATGTTGGACCTCTGACAGTGTGCAGGAGAAGGCGCAGAAAGAAACAGTCTCTGTTCTTTGGATGAACTGTGTAGACTCTGCCAATTGCGCTGCTGGCATAAACTCCAGGATAATTGTCTACTGGAATGTCCTTCTTCCTGCGATTCCACGTTTTGTTCTCCCATGTGTAGCCTACAACCTTCATTGATTGCCCCTGCGCCAGAAATATGTCTTGAAATATTCCTGAAATAAGTTGTTGACCTTTTGGCCTATGTTAACCTCAAAAATAATTGGTGGTTTAATTCAGTGATCTGATATGCAAATCCTCTTCAAATTTCAAGTCAATTAGATGAAAATTGACGATTTTAGAAATTTGGCCCATATTGATATTTTCACCTTTAGACCTCAAAAATAATTGGTGGTTGAATTAGGTGACCCGATATGCAAATCCTATCCAAATTTCAAGTCAATTGGATGAAAATGTAGGATTTTAAAAACTTCACCTTAAGTTGTTGACCTTTGGCCTATGTTTACTTTTTGGCCTATGCTGATCTCAAAAAGAATTGGTGGTTCAATTTCAGTGACCTGATATGCAAATCCTCTTCACATTTCAAGTCAATCAGATGAAAGTTGAGGATTTTAGAAATTTGAAATTGTTGTTGACTTTTGGCCTATGTTGCTCTTTTGGCCTATGGTGATCTCAAAAATAGTTGTTGGTTGAATTCAGTTTGCTGATATGTAAATCCCATTCAAATTTCAAGTGAATCGGATGAAAATTGAGGATTTTAGAAACTAAAAAAAAAAGAGTGGTTGACCTTTGGCCTACGTTGACCTTTTGGCCTACGCCGATCTCAAAAATAGTTGGTGGTTTAATTCAGTAAGCCGATATGTAAATCCTATTCAAAGTTCAAGTCAATCGGATGAAAATTGAGGATTTTAGAAATTTGAAGAAAAGTGGTTGACCTTTGGCCTATGTTGACCTTTTGGACGATGCTGATCTCAAAAATAGTTGGTGGTTTAATTCAGTAAGCCGATATGTAAATCCTATTCAAAGTTCAAGTCAATAGGATGAAAATTAAGGATTTTAGAATTGAGGCTGACGACTGTTGAGAAACTCAGTTGGGAGGTTTACTGCCTGATCTGCATGTCACTTTGTCAAGAATCATAATTTCTTTCATGACCGGGCAGCGAACGTCATTATGTGCGACATTACGTCACTCCTACCGACGTGAAAACATTTGTTTTCCTTAAAAATATATTTAAAATAAATAAAATAGTACATAAATTAACAATAAAAGAAGCTAAAAAACAATTTAAAATACAATAAAAAGCACATTAAAAATATATAAATATGTACGTACAGTATACTGTACAACCGCTGATTCGCATTCAAAACAGGCGACGTACAGTATTCCTTTACTGTGTCTGTGTTAGCCATGGGTCCGAAGAAGGATAATGCTAGTGTTTCCAAGCGTAATGTGGTTACGATGGACGATAAGGTAAATCTGATTAAAAGGTATGGAAAAGGTGGAAAAGTGTCAGTGATAGCGCATAGACCTTATCGTGAATCGGAACCGCAATGCGTCATGGGATTCGGAAAGGGGCAATAGCGCCGCCACAAACTACACCATGGAATTGCAGCTGGCGCGGTTTTTTAAACCATTGATATTAAAATAAAAAGTCGCCTATAACCACCGGGATTTTATGCTGATTCCGAATCTGTGTCTAAAACTTTTCTCCGATGTGTAGTTCTTGAGTTATAAGCGGACATCAAGACAGACAGACAGACACTCCTCCTTTATATATAGAGATGTGCCATGTGGCAAGCTATAGAAAAGAAGGGAAATTATTGGGTGAAATGCCGGGGGCATTGAATAGGCCCCTTTATATGGGATGTGCCATGTGGCAAACTACAGAAAAGAAGGGAAATTATTGGGTAAAATGCCAGGGGCATAGAAAAGGCCCCTTTATATGGGATGTGCCATGTGGCAAGCTATAGAAAAGAAGGGAAATTCTTGGGTAAAATGCCAGGGGCATAGAAAAGGCCCCGTTATATGGGATGTGCCATGTGGCAAACTATAGAAAAGAAGGGAAATTCTTGGGTAAAATGCCAGGGGCATTGAAAAGGCCCCTTTATATGGGATGTGCCATGTGGCAAACTATAGAAAAGAAGGGACATTCTTGGGTAAAATGCCAGAGGCATAGAAAAGGCCCCGTTATATGGAATGTGCCATGTGGCAAACTACAGAAAAGAAGGGAAATTGTTGGGTAAAATGCCAGGGGCATAGAAAAGGCCCCTTTATATGGGATGTGCCATGTGGCAAGCTATAGAAAAGAAGGGAAATTCTTGGGTAAAATGCCAGGGGCATAGAAAAGGCCCCGTTATATGGGATGTGCCATGTGGCAAACTATAGAAAAGAAGGGAAATTCTTGGGTAAAATGCCAGCGGCATTGAAAAGGCCCCTTTATAAAAGGGTTTGTGCCATGTGGCAAAGTACAGAAAAGAAGGGACATTCCAGAACTTGTAGAAAATGTCGAACAATAGAAAAGAAGGGACATTCGAAAAAATCTCATGTGCATGCTGGACTACCCCTGTGTTCTTAGGAAGAACCAAGTAATGCTCATATTGTTATGTCGGTAGGGTAGAAATATGTAGAGCCAGATAGATCTGTGTAGGTAGGTATTCGTCTGTCGTGGTAAGGAATCTGACCTGTAATAAGTTCTGTGTGTTTAGGCGTTTTGTCAGGTAAGATGTATACCTGTGAACATACCAGGATGTTTGTGTGTTAAATAGAATAGGGATGAAAGAGTAGCGCCCCTGTGTGTCCACACCTGGTAGCCAAACCTTTGTCCCTTATGGCGATGCACACCAACATAGACACGTAGTTAGGTCCCTGGCGCAACATTAAATAAATCCCTTCCCTGACATGATTTTGGAAGACGGACAGGCAAGGGGGGTGGGGGGGGGGCGGCTCGGGGCGCCTCCGCTTGGACCGCGGCCAGCTGCACCTACGAGCTATGATCATGCTACACGCTACGTGCTATACCATGCCCAGGAGGGCGGTGATCGGTTGGCGTGAATGGACGCGGAAGGCGCGAAGCGGGTCGACAAAGGGCGGGAAGTTACGAGGCTCTGGTTGGGTGCCGCGCCGAGGCTGACGTCACCGCCAGAGGTTATATAAAGAGCGCGCGGAACTCTGCGCGCAGATTCCAGACCCGAGGAGATTGCAGATTCCAGACCCGAGGAGATTGCAGATTCCAGACCCGGGGAGATTGCAGATTCCAGACCCGAGGAGATTGCCGATTCCAGACCCGAGGAGATTGCCGATTCCAGACCCGAGGAGATTGCAGATTCCTGGCCCTGGCAGTCCCGGTGCGATCTCGAGTGGAGAGAGTCCTGTCCCTGGTTGCGTTGACTCGCAGTCTTGGCCCTGGTTGAGTTGGCTTGAGAGTTGGCTTATCGATCGTGTGTGAAGATCGACCTCGTGGTGCTTGGAGTGGTGCTTGTGCGGGAGCGAGGCTCGGTGCTGTGAACGGGCCTAACGGCGCATGCGAGGCGGGCTGAGGATTCCTCCAGGCCAGAGATTAAAGACGACAAGACAGATAAGACCGAGCTCCGCATACCCAATTACATAACGGACGTGTTATTTTGGTTGTTCACTCCCCCCCCCCCCCCCCCCCGTCTGTATTTGACGTCAGTGTGTGGGATCCCAATCTAGGAACTGTATATAATATCGCGTTTTCCTGTCCCTACGTTTCTTTGCAATAAACCCTTGTATTATTTTCCATCCCCTGTTAAACCTGTGGCCGGTTGAATTAATTTCCCTGCAGGATCGAAGCTGCCCTGGGTTCGTTGAAGGTAAGCGCTTGCGCAGCCTTCCATTTTCCTTCTTCCTCCCACGTCCATAGTTGAGTCCGTGTTGGTCGTCGCCTCCAATAAAACCGTTTATGCCTATCCGCGGTCTCTGGTGTTAACGGGAGTCGCACGACAATATAAAGATGACATCATCATGCTGGATTGTTCTTTGTCTGACAGATCAAAGTTTTGACATTCCTGATCGAACATTCCACTCCATGTACACCACATGGCGACTGTCCTCGTACGAGTCATCAACCGATGTCAAAGAGCTCATCCCAGAGTTTTTCTACATGCCAGAATTTCTGCTGAATCGTGAGGGTAAGTCTCTCTCCTGATTCCTCCCCTCCTCCCCTCCCTCATCTTTCACACACTCCACTCTCTCTCCAGTTCCCTCTCTCTCCAGTTCCCTCTCTCTCTCCAGGTCCCTCTCTCTCCAGTTCCCCCTCTCTCCAGTTCCCTCTCTCTCCAGTTCCCTCTCTCTCCAGTTCCCTCTCTCTCCAGTTACCTCTCTCTCCAGTTACCTCTCTCTCCAGTTACCTCTCTCTCCAGTTCCCCCCTCTCTCCAGCTCCCCTCTCTCCAGCTCCTCCCCCTCCCCTCACCCCTCTCCAGCTTCCTCCACTCTTCAGCCCCCCCTCCCCCAATCTCCACTTCTTGTTTAACCTTCACACAACACGTGTGTTTATGTGGACATGTATACCAACAACACAGTACTACTGTGTTCAAAAAGTATCCGACCTTTATTTTTCATGCGTAAAAAAAAAGAAGCTAGGGAGGCGTTGATTGGTGCACGTATGTAGGCGATCCTAATGCGCACGCGTGAATTTTTTATGCTAATTATGACGTCATAGGTCACGTGGTGTGGGCGCCATCTTGTACAACAAATTCAAATTTTCCCCTCTGTATCTCTGAAACGGCTCAATGGAAAAATTTGAGGAATGGCTCATTCTAAAGAACTCTTCAATGGGAACAAAAGACATGTGTATCGAGTATATTAAAAATGCTAACGTTAAGAGGTTAGAATTCGTCAAACAAAAAATTTTCTCCCCCGAAAATGGGATTTTTTTCCCAGATGCTTAGTTAAAAAAAACTCAGAATTAAAATTTTTTCGAAGTCATACGTCACATGGTTCGGCCGCCATCTTGTTTTTCGTGAAAAAAACACAAAAACCCCTTTTTCTCCGCAACGGCTGAACGGATCGAGCCCAAACTTGGCATGCATATTCGCATACACATGACGAACAAAAAAGTCAGCGAGCACGATGTCATCCGACACATGGTTTCAGAGTTATGACGTTTTAAAGCTCAAACTAGAAATGGTATCATCTCCATAATTTGTGGAGAT